>NW_027664843.1:0-5000 GCF_963921795.1 Nannobrachium achirus
GTTTGCATTTGCTACTTTGTGGGGACATTACTCATAGTCTACTATCTTTATGGGGACATTCCATTCATTTTAACCCTAACCCTAAACCCTAACCCTAACCCTAACCCTTAACCTAACCCCTAAAGACCTTATGGGGACGTATTAATAAGTACCCACAAGGTAGTGTGCAAGGATTGTACTGTCTTTGTGGGGACATGAGGTCCCCTCAAAGTAGTATTTCCCTGTCCACACACACACACACACACACACACACACACACACACACACACACACACACACACACACACACACGCGCCAGAGATTCCGTTAGCCGGTATTTACCGGCCATTGACCGGTAAAATGTTTAATTGGCCGGTAATTATAAAGTCCACCGGCCACCGTGGCCGGCTGGGAAAATGCCTCTTAGGCTATTTTATCATGTAATCTTATTATTCACATAATTATTTGTCTAAAGTAGTAAAGCTACAACCATTAAAACCTATCATAATTTTAAATTTGTATCATGTTCTGTGAGTCTGTCTGACGACAGCGGAGCTCACCGCCACTGCTGCTGCTGCTTCATGCTGCGCTGTAGAGGTGGGACGTTCGCGAACGAATCAAGTCTTTTGATCGGCTCTTTGAAATGAACGATATGATTCGGTTCAAAGTAGGGAGCCGTTACTGAACAGTGGTGGGAAAAGTACGCCAGTCTTTTGAACGGCTCTTTGAAAGGAACGGATCCCACAGATCCAGCTTACTTCAAAGAGCCATAAATCCCATCTCTATGCGCTGTGCGCACGCATTGGAAATATCAGAGCTTCAAGCTCACAACAAGTCGAAACGCACAGCGCTGTGAGCTTGTATGTCTGCTATTTTAGACGCACACAGCCTTACGGAGAAGCATCACGTTTCACAGCTGACAGTTCCAGCACCTTGTAGTCTAACAATCAGCGCTGTACAGCGTGGTTTTAGTGTTATAATCAGAACAGAACTGGGGTTCTTCCAAGGTAATCTAGACCAAGCTGGACCCAGTATAGACGATAATAAAAAAGGGACCCGAACTCTGTGGAATCATGGATATTATATAAGCACGCACATGACTTTCTGATCGCATGATGTGATCCCATCGTGGTCAAAGCAACAGAGGCATGTCAAGTTAGTAACCTTCCTTGCGCCAACATAACATTAACAAAACAAAACAAATGTTGTGTGTTTGCATAATTAAGCTTTAATGAGACGTGAAGCCAAAATCATATACTATTAACTTATTAATTTGTAGGCCACTGCATGTGTCTGGCAGGGCGCGCAAACGGTTCGCTTGAGTTGCGCGCCCACTTTAACCTATTCACTTCTTTTTTGGCAAGCGATACTACTACATAGGCTAAGTAGGATATTATTTTGTTAACTCAGGAACATTTTGCAATTACATCTGTGATAAAGAGGAAGGAAGCCCAGCGCTAACATAAAATGGTGTAATTATCAGTTGGGTGCACGGTGCACCATGCACATACAGTATCTCATCTGCAAACACGTATGTGACGTTCATTATAATATGGCCGATAAATTAATTGATTGGCCGGTAAAATATAATCCTGACGGCCAAGGTGGCCGGCCCCAAAAATGCCTAGCGGAAACCCTGACGCGCGCACACACACACACAAGCACACGTACTGTAAACGCATGCACACATGCAGGGACACAAACAAGTATGCAATCTTGCACGCACACAGACGCACGCACACACAAGTACACGCGCGCAGGCTCACACACACACACACACACACACACACACACACACACACACACACACACACACACACACACACACACACACACAGACACACACACACACACACACACACACACACACACACACACACACACACACACACACACACACACACACCCCTTGTCTTCCACCTGAGTAGAGCTGGTTATGCAACGTCCCTCCTCGCGGCAGATGGAAACCACCGACACGTGGAGTGTTGTGGGAAGAGAGAGAGAGAGAGAGAGAGAGAGAGAGAGAGAGAGAGAGAGAGAGAGAGAGAGAGAGGCAGGTGTAAAGAGTGGGTTATTTTTATGCAGCGCCCAGGCACGTGCACACATAGACATCAAAGGGGGCTTGAGCCCCTGCCCTTTTATCTGGCAGTAAAAAAGTGCCCTCTCCAGACCAGGAATGCAGTTTTTATTAAGGTGAAAGAAATGCAAATGCTCTCTTTCCATGACATATCTGAAGGCAGCATTCAAGAGAATTGCCTTGTCCAAACTCTCCCAAACTTGAATGCAGCTTATTTTGAAAGAATTGCCCTCTCTGTGTAGAAATCCATGCCGTTACGCCACATCTCCAGTATTGACTTGATTATGCCTAGTTCAGTGTGGTGTCACGCACCGAAAATAGCCGACCTCCAAGCTCACAACGCGTCGCACTGCGACGCGTTGTGAGCTTGGAGGTCTGCTATTTTCGATAATTCCAACAAAAAGCCCTTTCAGAGATTTCAGCCCCTGCCTCTCTAACATTCTCTGCACGTCCCTGCCCTGCACAGTGGGAGCGTCACTGTGGTAGGCCTGGCTGCAGCATCACACCTCTGCCTGCCAGAGTTGCCAGATTGTGTGAGAGAAACAAGCAACCGGGTATACTATATGAAACCAAGCCAAAAAGAAGCAACTGGGCCTATTAAGCACTTTAAACCATTACAGTTTTTTCACGATGGTTAACACACGTTTCTCTATACAATAATGGCTTTCTCAAAACTGCACGCACAAAACTGAAAACCTCACGCAGAAAATGCTACACCTGACACTCCCTTCCCAAGATGACTCTTTGCCATCAAATCACTTGGAACTCGTGTTTTCATTTGGTACGCACAGCTATATAACTACAAGCTTGCAGCGCGGCACTAGGTCTACTGTCCAATCAAAAAGGCATAAAAGCCCCAAAACATATCTTTAAATAAAATAAAAAATAAAATTGCAAAACAACAACAACATTAGACAGCATGACCAAATAAGCAACTACACACTTTAGAAAGAAGCCGAAAAACTAAAACGCAACTACAAATAATTGCAAGCAAAAAACAAACGAAAAAACAAGCGCACGGTCACTTATAATAAGCAGACATGGCAACACTGCTGCCTGCCCACTGACTTCAAGCACTGTTCCTCCCTTCTGTTCATGCAAAAAGTGCTTTGTGCTTTATTGTATTTTTTTCCATTTTTGTATCGTGTGGAGATGAATATTTATAAGCGGGGCTTCCGGTTGTTGGTGGCATGCAGGGCTTCCTCAACCATTACAGAACACGGCTGTCGCTGAAAGTTATTCAGCTCAGCTGGAAGTGCATCAACCAAAACACTTTGAAAGGGGAGGCTTTTTAGCCGGGGAGCCACTGTGCCAAAATGAGAGAAGACCTGTGATGTCATGACATACTCCAAATTTTAGTTTTTCCTATTAATTTGGTCAATAAGGTACACAGAATGAGAGGCCTGCTCTGCCGGAAACACTGCAAATGTTTTCCCCCCATTGACTTCACTATACTGGAAAAAAAAACACACCAAAAAAAGTAGCATGTGAGGGGTCAAACAGGGTTCTTGATGATTCTGAATCCATTGCAAGCATTTGTTTTGCATGAAAAACATTCCTTGGGCTAGATAGAGTCATCACTTTTCACCGTTATTTTGGTCCGTTTTCTAGCCCAAAGAATGTTTTTCATGCAAAACAAATGCTTGCAATGGATTCAGAATCATCAAGAACCCCTAGTTTGACCCCTCACATGCTACTTTTGGTGTGTTTCTTTCCTGCATATTGAAGTCGATGGAGTGAATATACAAATGGCCATAACTTTTTTTCGCAGAGTTTCCGGCAGAGCAGGCCTCTCATTCTGTGTACCTTAATGACCAAATGAATAGAAAAAACTAAAATAAAAAGTATGTCATGACGTCACAGGTAAAACCCCATTCTTTGAGCTTTTGGGCCTGTACTACATACTAAATACTCTACAGGCCAGTGGTTCTCAACCTGTTCAGGCTGCGACCCACAAAATAATCATATTATAACTGGGGAACCCCACCCTGACGAGCACTAGGCTAAGAGTTGAGGAATTACATTTGGTATAACACGGTCCTATTGTGAAAATAGCCGATCTACATGCTCACAACGCCTCGCGTTTGCAAGGCGTTGTGAGCATGTAGATCGGCTATTTTCACAATTTCTGCCTCTAATATTTGACAATTTGGCGAATGTTTAATTTGTCATTTTAGAGGTACTGTTGTTTCCTGTTGAGATTGGCACTTTTCACCCAGGTTTTTTTCATCTCACTCACGTCACTTTGTCTGCTGACCTCACTCGAAATAAATAGAAAATAAACAAAAATTAAAATAAAACAATTCACAGGAGGCAAGCAGTGATCACCCCATGATGTGCACTGCAATGTAGTTTCAAATGCACAACATTGCAGTGAGATGTGAAAGAGTGAGATGAAAAAACCTGGGTGAAATGTGCCAATCTCAACAGGAAACAACGGTATATATGCATCTCAGAGCAGAGTGTGAATTATCGACACATTTCAAATGCCCTTTGGCCTTTGTCCTTTATAGTAATCCACAATATTTCCAGTCATGAATTCCACCGAGAAACACTTAATTTCCTGTTCTGAAGCAAGGAAAAAAAGGGCAAATTTGATATAAATATTATGCTACGCTTCTGGGATTGCTGCCCAAACCTGGGATGAATTGGACAGTGCAAACGACGCTCTCTATCTAAACAACCATTAGATACCCTGAACATCCAGCTTCTAATATAACGTAGTGGGTGTGTGTGCGTCATGCACCACTGGCCCTCTCTCTCTCTCCCTCTCTCTCCCTCGCTCTAAAACCTGCCTCCAGATACAGGGGTGTCGCATCAAATTCTGGGCCCCGGCTGCAAGGATTCACTGCGGGCCCCCCATGAATGTTCTTCATGGGGGGATGGGGTTTAACCCATTTAGACTGGGAAAGCATTATTACGCCTTATTTTGTGCTTTATCTAT
>NW_027664843.1:10000-55000 GCF_963921795.1 Nannobrachium achirus
TCAGAGAGCAGCTGTTAGTTTTCGTTTATGTTGCTTTAGTTAGGTTTAGTTCGAAGATGGGCAGCATGTTTCCCTGTCCTTTATTTTGGAAACTGTTTTTGCATTAATTTCTTACTTTAATCAACTTTTGTAAATAAATACACACTTTCTTTGCATTTATCCTCCGTGTCGTCTCCAGAGATGGGCGAAAATACATTGAAAAGTATTTTGATACAAAATACAAATACTGGGTCAAAAAATGTATCAAAATACAAAATATAAATACAGGCCAGAGAAATGTATTTAAGATTCAAATACGTATTTTGTATTTTGAAAATACATAAATACTTTTTATAAAAATTTATGTAATGAATACTAATTTTATAGATTGACTGCCAAATGTGTCCCAATCTCACTGAGAGCCAGTCATCTCGGAAAGTACAGCTTTAGACAGGGACTGAAAATACCCTTTTTTTTTTTTCTCACTAAAATGTGATAAAGCCACTAAAGCATTTCATAAATTTCAGGCTACATTTCACTTAAACGCCAGAGCTTAACTCTGCATGTAAATAAGACTTTTTTTAATTAATGTGAGAGATTGTCAGGTCATTTGCAGGTTAGAAATTTATTTAGAACTTGAATATCTCAAAAGTAGTATTTCAGCATGGCATCATTCTATAAGCCATATCTTCAAAACTGTTGGGTCAATCTCCACAACCAATATATCATTTTGTAGCTATGATCCCCAGCTTTCAAATGAAATGAAAAAAATGAAAATGAATAAAAATCCAATGACTGGCTCCCAGCCAAATTGGGACACAAATATTAAATTAATTGCCCGTCCGAATTTCGAAGAATAAAGTGCCTTCCAGACAATACGCGGTCACCGCCTCCTAGTAATTCATTTTCAATGGGAGGCGGGAGGCTATTTTGGCTGTGTGGAGAAGTTTTGGGGCGGCGGGCGCGGTCCCGTGAAATCCCCGCGAGCATGCTCGCTTGTGCATGCATATGCGGGCGGCGAGAGATTGTGTTCATCTTTGTGAAATACTGCGTGGCGTTTACTCACTGAGCGAGTGTGTTTGTGTCTCACCGCAGTGCGGTAACCGCTGACCCAAGCGGCAGCCATAGCGGTGACCGCGTATCGTGTGGAAGGCACTTAAATTGACCATACTATGGTGTTTGTCTTGAGCAGGCAGCCTAAATGTTTACCACTGTGTGCCAGTGTGTGAGAGCTCAGGCCAGAAGTGCCTTCCACACGATACGCGGTCACCGCTATGGCTGCCGCTTGGGTCAGCAGTTACCGCACCGCGGTGAGACACAAAAACACTTGCACAGTGAGTAAACGTCACACGGTATTTCACAAAGATGAACACAATCCATCTCTCACCGCCCGCGTACGCATGCACAAACGAGCACGCTCGCAGGGATTTTCACGGGACTGCGCCCGCTCGCCACCTCAAAACTTCGCTGCACGGCAGAAATAGCCGCCCGCCTCTCATTGAAAATTAATTACTAGGAGGCGGTGACCGCGTATCGTCTGGAACCCACTTTACCGTTATCTTCTAAAGCAGGGGTGCCCAAACTTTTTTCAAAGGGGGCCACATTAGAAAATATTAAAACAGGGCCGACTATATCTCCTGACTAAATTTACTTTCTCTAGGACCATAACAACCCCAGTCTCATACTGTAGTGTACATATGCATCGCAATTACAATATTTTATATCAATGGTCTTATGCCAGGTGTGTGCTCTGAACAAAACACAAATAACTCACAATACCAAATGTAACCAGAGATGCAAGGTAAAAAATACAACATTTGTCCCCTTCAGAATGAGAAAACAGGGAACATGGAATCCTGTCAAATTATACTGTAAAATGTTCTTGTTTGACGGTGCTGGCGGGCCGTTTATAGTACAATTTAGGAATGAAGTTGCGGGCCGCATACAATTTGTCATCGGGCCGCATTTGGCCCCCGGGCCGCACTTTGGACACCCCTGTTCTAAAGGAACTATGGCATGAGACTGAATGCACAGAAACTAAAACTGCACTCTGTCGAGGTGCCAACTTGCGACTTGTGCACAAGTAGGCCATATATGGCCTGCTTGTGCACCAGCAGAGCGTGCCACGAGGTGCGCTCACCACTGGCATCACCACTGGCGATGCCAGTGATATCACCACTGACATCACCAGGAATGCTGGTCCCTCATTGGCTGTTAATGATGACATTGCCAGAAATGCTGGTCCCTTATTGTGCTACGTGCTTAAAAACACACAGCTACCTACCTACCAACCTACATACGTACATACGCAGATGAACGCAGTACTTGTAGTAATTCGAAATTGTAATCATACACACACAAACCACTAGCAAATTAGATTGAAAGAAAATGTATCTTTCCCCCTACAGTTTAAACCTTTGTGAATGTTTAAAATGTGTCCATTTGAGAATAAAATTAGTTAAAAAGTATTTTGTATTTCAAATACAGAAAATACTAGACCTGAAAGTATTTTGATACAAATTACATCCAATTTTTTCCATCCCAGCCAAATACAAATTACAAAATACAAAAAAATATTTCAAATACGTATTTCAAATACATGTATTTCAAATACTGCCCATCTCTGGTCGTCTCCCCTTTTTTGTGGTGGTCCTGGAGCCAGACCATCACAAATGGGGGCTCGTCTAAAGTCAACATTCGGTAAGAAATAGAGCTTAACTGTTTGAGTGCTCGCGTTTGGGGCGTGGTCAAGCTGAGGCTCACCTTCCCTTGGTGGTAGCAAGGTGGTGGAGCTGTTACCTGCCCCTTCCTTGTATATATTGTATATACTGTACTTACTGATTGTATAGACCTACTGTTTTCTTTTTTTCTTTACATATCTACTGCATAGTACTGTGTTCTATTTGTCTGTCATTCAATGTTATATGAGATACTTTAATGGTTTCCTGTTGAAATAAGCTTAGTCTTTTCATGGATCTCCTTTTAGTAGACCTTGTACCAGTGAACTGTACCGTCATGAATCTGTACATTTTCCTATGCAAACTTCTAATAAAGCCTTCAATCAATCAATCAATGAACTGGGGAATCTCCCAAGTGTTGTCACTGTTGGGAATTCTCTGTTCTGGCTTGTTGGGGAGCGTTCGGAGGTCATTAAGAGGTGTGTTAAAGGGTCACTGGACTTGAAAACGTAAGTCACTTTTTTTTTGCAAATCAGTTTGTTGGGCCAACTCTAGTCTTTTTTGTACTGCTAAAGTAAAGAAAATAACGTTTCCTGGCTGGTTAAATATAATTGTTATTATTATATAAGTGTCCCTGTGAGGTGCGTGGGGCTACTGGGGTTAAATAAGCGTTTAGGCCAGGGGTGGTTTTAGGTGCTAGGTGCGGCTGGCAGATTGCGAGTGCGCACCGGCGTGTGCGTACTCCGTCTCGGGGGCACGGCTAGAGAGTAGATGTGGGTCGCCAGCCACTGGTTGCTCTTCCTACTCCTAGTATAAGCTAGGCCTTTGCGGTGGCCTTCAGTGCATCAATACCCACCGCTATCCAAGCACAGGCAGTTGGGTGGAGTTAGCGTGGGGGGTTTAAAAGAGAGGGGCGCTTATATTTTCGTTTTCCAGCTGGGATACTTATAAACTGAAGACTAGTTATAACTCCTAAAGTTTTTAAAGGGGAGGCTCAATAGAATTGATTTGCATTGGTTTTTTGGCTTTTTTGCATTTGGCTTTTTTGCAATTGGCTCTTTTTTGGTGTGCATTTAAAGGCCCTACAGTCTGGTGCTGGTGGCTTTGGATTAATTATCCATTTTGGTTCTCTCTTGTTTGGGGTTCATGATGGAGGAGTTTGTGGCAGCTCCGTCGGAGGAGAGGTTGGATGCCTGCTCGAGTGACCAGCTCATTAAAATTGGAGCTCACTACCAAATTGAGATTGGTGATAAAAGGAAGAAAGAAAACATGAGATCTATCATCAGAGCTAATTTGTATGAGCAGCAGGTGTTGACTCCTCCTCCGAAGGATGATGAGTTGGTTGTGGAGGAGATTTTGCCCTCTGTGGCTGGCTTGACATTTGAGCAGCAAAAAGAACTGCTAAACCTAAAGTTGCAGGTTCAAGTGCAGTTGAAAGAAAAGGAAGTGCAGTTGAAAGAGCAGGAGTTGGAAAGAATGAGGCACAGAGCAGAAATGGCAAGACTAGATGTTGAGACGGCGAGGCTCAGTCTGGTGAGAGATGGGAAGTTGAGGGACGCAAAGAAGGAGGAATCAGGTGACAAGGATAACATCTTGAATAGTTTTCGCTTGGTCCCCAAGTTTAATGAGAAGGAAGTGGATGTGTTCTTTACTCTGTTCGAGCGGGTGGCAGACGCTAGGGACTGGAGTGACTTGGACCGCACGGTCCTGTTGCACTGTGTTCTCACTGGTCGTGCGCAGGAGGCGTTTGCCTCACTGTCCAAACAGGACTGTACAGACTACATGGTGGTCAAAGCGGCAGTGCTAAAAGCCTACGAGTTGGTGCCTGAGGCTTATCGCCAGCGTTTTAGAACCTGGCAGCGAGGAAATAAGTCTTATTTGGAGTTTGCTCGTGATTTAACAATGCACTTTAATCGGTGGTGTGTAGCTTCAGGAGTGGAGAACTATGGTGACCTGTCTGACTTGATTGTACTTGAGCAATTCAAGAATTCAATCCCTGAGAATGTGGCTGTGTACATATGTGAGCAGAAGGCTCAGACTGCTGCTGAAGCGGCGGCGCTGGCTGACGATTATGCATTGACGCACAAAAGTGTAGCTCCGGACAACCGGGGTTATGCTGGTGGATCTGGGGGTAGAGTGGCAGGACAGGTTGTTGGGGGAAAGTATGTTCCTGGCAGGGCCAGTGGGGCTGGTAGCGGACCTAGTGGCCGTGCTGGAGGTGTACAGAACCCTGATAATGTCTGTCATTATTGTCACCAACCAGGACACTGGAAAAAGGAGTGTGCAATGCTTGAGTCACGTAATGAGAACACCTCAAATAGGCCAAGTCCATCTGCGTTTGCTGTGTCTGTTTCTGCTGATTGGCCTAGTGCTGAGGAGGTGTCCAGTGCCTTTTTGCCGTTTGTGTCAAAGGGACATGTGTCGCTGATTGGTAATCCGGAGAAGGTGCCAGTTACTATTTTGCGAGACACGGGCTCGTGTAATTCATTTATCCTTGCCTCTGTTCTGCAATTTTCTGGAGTGACCAGTACTGGTTCGTTCATTCCTGTGTTGGGCATGGAAATGTCAGTTTTTCATTGTCCTGTACACAAGTTCATGCTCTGCTCTGATCTGTTTGTAGGGGAAGTGCGAATGGGCGTGCGTCCAGCTCTACCTGTTAATGGGGTGACCATAGTGCTGGGAAATGATGTAGCAGGGGAGAGGGTCTTTGCTCATCGACCAGTGGTTCAGCCTATTCAAACAAAAGTTGATGTGAAGTGCCAAGATGAAACTGACTATCTTTGCAATCTTCCTAGGTCCATTTTGCAGTCTGAGTTGGTGCGGGAGCAGAAAGCCGATCCCACACTGAAAGAGCTGTTCAATCTTCTTCTCCCCAAAAGTGAGGTGAAAAACCTTGCACATGGCTACTTCATAGAGAATGGAGTGCTGCTGCGCAAGTGTGGGCCACGTGGCCAAGGGTTCGTTGGAGACCCTGTTTTCCAAATTGTCATTCCTTCCAAATTCCAAGAGGTCATTTTGCGCATTGCTCACTATGAGTTGGGGCATATGGGTGTGCGTAGAACGTACAATCAAGTTTTGGAAAAGTTCTTTTGGCCCCGTGTTAAAAGAAGCGTGGCGGAGTACATCAAAAATTGTCCTACTTGCCAAAGAGCTGGAAAACAGAGTCAGTCCGTAAAAGGGCCTGCTCTGTTTCCTAGTTTGGAAAGGTCTCAGCCCAAAGTTGCAAAGGTTAAAAGGTCTGATTTGTGTGGCCGTGTTCCTGTGCGTGATGTTCTCAGCCCAGATTGTGGTATTGCGTTTTCAGAGCGTGATAGACGCAAACGCAATGTCAATGTTGAGAGATCTTGTGCTTGTGTGTCACAGTCGCACATTGCACTGAGTTCTTCTCATCCTGTCTGCATTTATAATGCACAGAGGAAGGAAAAACATGGGAAAAACCAGTGGAAAGAGCATAATGTGCTATGTGGATAATCATGAGCTACTTTACTTAGTGCCCGTAAACTAACTCTGTGTTCAAAATCTATTTTGTGTATGCTTTAACCTTTCTCTTAACACCCGGGTGACTAACCGGTCCTTTAGGCCGATTTTGAGATTTCAAAGTGCAATAACTCTCCCCTTGAATGTCTCAGAAATTTCCCCTTCCATGACTTTTCCTAAATACTCAAGATATATGTTCTCGTTTTTTTTCCACTTCTGAAACGTTTCCTAATTATGAAATAAAATACAATTATACCACTCTGACGGCACTTATCGGCAGAAAAGACCACTCTCCCCCATTTCTCCCTTTCCAGAAGAAGCAGCAAGAGACTTCACACCTACAGCCCCCCTGGAGTGCGCCTTTGTTCCTTCTAATAGAACATTTACATGTCCCTGTCAGCAAAGATAACATGACTAAATACACTATCTCTAATGTTGTATTTTATAATTGAAAATAATAATGATAATATCAATGTATCAATTGTATTGTTATCGCACATTATCGCACCACGTAACAGTTCTTCATTTCGTTGCGATAGAGAATGCAGATATGCGGTGGTGTAAAGTAACGTTACGTAGGCCTACAGTTTTGAGGTATTTGTAGTACTTGAGAGTATAATATATACAGTATACCATATATAATGAGCCAAATGAAACCAAATGGAACCGTCCGGGTCCATTTGGTTTCATTCTACAGACACACGTTTGGCGAGGCTGTTTTTCCCCCCAGCTGTAGCCTATCATTATCGCCTAATTCTTCTCTGTCCTGCGATGGTGTTTGCGTTCGTCAATCATATCTGATCATTTGAGTTATAAATGTCCATAACGTTGTACACTCTGTCTCTTCTCTTTCTCTCTCTCTCTCTCTCTCTCTCTCTCTCTCTCTCTCTCTCTCTCTCTCTCTCTCTCTCTTTCAAAGGTGAACTGTAAAAACTATTGTGTAGCGACATTATTATTATGTACATTTCCATTTGTTAACTTCAAATAAATGTTTCAATCCATTGATCAGTGGCTGCATTCCTTACTGATAGCTGTGTAATTTGAATAGCCAATGTGTTAGTATTGTTTTGAAATAGGCCAGTCTGTTAGTTTCGAAACAATTCACACAGTACTGTGTGAATTAAAGTGGTTTATGTATAGGCCTATTTTATATTATAATTTGTAAATACGTTTTGAAATAAATGTGGCCTAGTGGAGTAGAAGTTAAAATGTTATACCAAGGCTATTTGAAAATAGCCGATCTACAAGCCCACAACGCCCACAAACATGTTGTACTTTTACTTTTATATTCTGATGTAAACTGTTGAAAACAATAAACGTTGTTGAATTATGACACTTTCTTCGTTGCTGTTATTTATTCATCAGTATGCCTGTATTATTATTATTATTATTATTACCCTTATTACCCGTAGTAGTAGTAGTAGTACCATCATTGTTTGATAATATAAGCATAAGGGCATAAGGGGACTAAACACAGCAAAACCCCAAAATAATGAGAGTTTTATAATAGCCTATCAAGCAACAGAAATGAATTACTTTAGTTGCCTACAGAGAATTATTGTCTCTCTGTCACAGTCACCGCCGTGTTCATATTTCAAGCTCAACACACATTGATTGGATGACAGAATATTTTATTAGACATAAATGTATAGCCCTACCACATGTAAAAAAAAAAAACATTCGTGAAAGGAACCTCTCTCGCTCACGCACACAGACAGAACAGAAGTTTGATTGATTGATTGATTGATTGATTGATTGAAGACTTTATTAGAAGTTTGCATAGGAAAAGGTACAGTTTCATGACGGTACAGTTCACTGGTACACGCTCAACTAAAAGGAGACCCAAGGAAAGCACTTGGCTTATTTACAGGAAACAATTGAAGTATCTCATATAACATGGAATGACAGACGGATAGAACACAGTATACTATGCAGTAGTAATAGTAGGCCTAATAATAATAACTAATAACTATGGGTAATAATAATAGTAATAAGAATAATAAAGTCGGGACATATGAAAGCTTTGGCCTAATTATTTTATTTTGTCATGTGTCTAATCTAATCTCCACATTAGATTAATAATCAATAGCGCGGTGCGTGCTGTGTTGGCCTTGAATCTCCCAGACCATAAATAAAACAAAGCCATAAAAGATATGTTTCTGGATAAACAAACGTGTCTATAACCACTCAAACTGCATGGCGCACTGTGCGCAAAGACGCTGATCATTGATTTATTCCTGCATGCAAAACTGAACTGTTTTAAAATGACTTTCAAAACTCAACAATCTGTTATAATACAAAGGCCTCGGCAGATGCTGGGCTGCGCTGCGAAGAGATACGAAATTAAACCAGTGACATTAAAAGTAAGATCATGATACAAACTTTAAATGGTAGTAGGCCTAGGTCATTTTCTCAAGCCTGTTCCCAAACCATGAAGTTAACATTGAAAGCGAGAGTGTTTGAGAGGTCAATTGAAATGCTAATTCAAATTCGGAAGACAATAGAACCCCCGCTGGCAGCAGGGGGAGGAAGTGTTGCGCTCCTGGGCAAAAAGGGAGAGAAAATAACGGTCAAAATGAACGATAAATGCAGGCGTAGTGGTAGTTTTTTATTTTCAGTCACCCAAGTGTTAAAGGCTCCAAGGTACTAGTTGCTGAGAGAGGGTGGGGCAGAAACTGAATGGAGAATTGAGCTGGGGGGGTTAGTTTTAGTGGGGCCCATGTTTACTTATTCTATGCACGTTTATAGTATGTTTATCTACTGTATTTATTGGTGGCACGATTTGGGCCAGGGTTCCCTATTATATGGGACCCTGTCTTGAAGGGGGGGAGTGTGACGGCCCCTATGGCCTTATAGGGTTATGTGAGTGTGTGCCTTTATAAGTCCTGTTGCAGTGCTGGATTGGAGGGTGGAGTCTGAGGCAATCAGTTGAGGGGAGACACCTGGCCAGTTCCTCCCCACTATAAAATGCCTGCCTGACTAACCTTCTCTCTCCCCTCAGTCCTCTCCAGGCCGCTGGAGCGGCAGGCCACCTCAGAGAGCAGCTGTTAGTTTTCGTTTATGTTGCTTTAGTTAGGTTTAGTTCGAAGATGGGCAGCATGTTTCCCTGTCCTTTATTTTGGAAACTGTTTTTGCATTAATTTCTTACTTTAATCAACTTTTGTAAATAAATACACACTTTCTTTGCATTTATCCTCCGTGTCGTCTCCCCTTTTTTGTGGTGGTCCTGGAGCCAGACCATCACAGTTTCTACCAAACGTGTAGATGTGGCTAAAGTTCTGCTTCAGCCCCACCTCCCAGAACGGTCTCTGCCTCATATCTTGACCAGGCTTTTCTCTTGGCAGATGAGTAAGCCTGGCTACGCGAGGCTACTCTCTACCAAACGTGTAGATGTGGCTAAAGTTCTGCTCAGCAGAGATACTAGGGAAGTATACGTGAAATAAATCCTATCACACAAAGATTAAGTAAGAGTTCCTTGCATTTATTATATGTTGTGTCTCATTTTATTGTATTACATTTTTTCCATTCCCAAAACAGTTATCGAAAAAACACGGCCAGCTCCAAGTACATAAAATACTGAATCAGGCAAGATAAAATCTGTCCAGGGTGTTTTTCATAAAAGCCTGATTAGACCATAAAATGACCAAAAGTTTGTTGTTGTGGTTAGTGTTTCATTCTTGCCTCTCATGCACAGAATAGACGGTTAAAGCAATTGTAGCTGCTTACACTTTTATTAACAATAAGTTTAACTCAGAACGTAGCACATAACACACAGGCTGTCAGCTCTGCTGCACTGGTGACTCACACTGTAATCGGTCCGTGTGGAAACACGTACCCACATAACAATCCTATTGTTACATCCTTTTTCTTTTCTTTTGAAGTGTAGTCTCTTAATCAAAAAGTGCATCAACATCACATAACAATTGTAGTGTAAATTCTTATTCCAAAATGCAATAACTTCAACTGAAAATAAATTCTTCTTTGAGCAATCCAAAATACTGTAGCAAAATATCAAATAGAAATCTCAACAATATTACTCAAAGGCATATCACTTAACTGAAATAGACTCAAGGTACAAAATCACATCCTTGGCAATATTCATTCAACAAATTCAACATGACATTCAAATTCAACATGACATTCAATATCCCCCTTTCTTTTTTTTCCTTTTTTTTTTCTTTAAACCCCCCCAAAGGCCATTTGTCACATCAGTGACCACATATCAGTGTGCATAGTCCTGTAAGTACATCGGCTTAACAACCGGTCGGCCACATCTGGTAGTCACAGTCTGTTGTGCGTCAGTCGTGACTCTGTCAGTGGTCGTGATTCTGTCAGGGGTTGCAACTCTGTCCGGGGTTGTAACAGTGTCTGGTGTTGTGTGAGTGTCAACAGTCACTGTACGGGCTGTCACACTGGGCACTGTGCCCTGATCCCGTCTCAGGTGCCGTCGATTCCTCCATAGCACACCTCCATTGTCCAGCTGTACCGCGTAGGACCTGTGGTCAACAGGCTGCACCACAGTAGCCTTCCTCCAGGTCGTGTGTGGTTCAAAAGGCTGAACTCTAACACGGTCTCCCTGTTTGAGCATGTCCATGTCCTTAGCTGTCCTGTTGTAATATTTGGCTTGTTTCTCCTGCCTGTCGATCTGCTGTTGTGTTGTATCTTTCACCTCAGGTTTTAGAAGACTGTCCCGCGTTGGCAGTAGGGTTCTGGTCCTCCTGCTCAGCAGTCTCTGCGCTGGGCTTGTATTCAGGCCTTGAGTAGGTGTGTTGCGATGATCCAACATAGCCAGATACGGGTCTTGCCCAGCTGCCTTAGCTTTCAGCATCAGTCTTTTCGCCACTTTCACTGCAGACTCGGCCTTCCCGTTGCTCTGTGGGTATCCAGGAGACGAAGTCTTGTGCTCGAACTCCCACAGCTGACTGAAGCGCCGGAACTCTTGGGATGAGTACTGTGGTCCGTTGTCTGAAAAAAGAAGGTACGGCACACCTTGCCTAGAGAAGTGAGCCTTCAGCTTCCTTATTACAGTACATGACTTTGTATCAGGCAGGTAGTCAACTTCCCAAAAGTTGGAATAGTAGTCAACTGTAATGAGGTAGTCCTTATTATCAAAGGTAAATAAATCTGTACCAACCTTGGCCCATGGTCTACCTTCTACCTCATGTGGATGTAGTGTCTCTTTTTGTTGTTTTGTGTCAACCGATCTGCAAATGTCACATTTCACAATAAATGTCTTTATATGTTCATTCATTCCCGGCCAGTAGACACAGTCTCTCGCACGCCTGAGGCATGCCTCCACCCCCAGGTGAGAGGAGTGAATCCGGCTGGTGATGTCCCTTTGTAGAGAGTTTGGGATGACAGCTCTCTCCCCTCTGAAGATGATGCCATCCTGTACACTCAGTTCATCCTGGAATGAGTAGTATTGCATAATATCCATCGGTGTGTCTTTCTTGTGTTTAGGCCATCCCTTCTGAATGGTGTTAATCAGTGTCTGTAGCGTTTTGTCAGTTTGTGTAGCAGAGCGGATTGTGCTCAGTCTCTCTTCGGAGATAGGCAAGTAGGACACCATGTTGACTGTCTCAATCTCAGCCTCCACTGTTCCAGTAGTTGAGCACTCTGGTAGGTATGCTCTGCTCAGTGTATCTGCAAGTAACATGTCACAACCTGGGACATAAATCACATCAAAATCATATCACTGAAGCCTGAGCAGCATACGTTGCAGTCTCTTTGGTGCACTTAACAGTGGCTTCTTGACAATGTTCTCTAAAGGCTTATGGTCGCTCTGTACTGTCACTCTCCGGCCATAAGTGTATTGATGGAATTTCTCCATGCCATAGACAATAGCTAAACATTCCTTTTCAATTTGGGCATAGCCCCTTTCAGTTGGTGTCAGTGCTCTGCTCCCGAATGCTACAGGTTTACCTTCTTGTGTGAGTGCTGCTCCTAGCCCTGTTTCTGAAGCATCACACTGCAAAGTCAGTTCCTCTTTTGGATCATAGTACTTCAGTACTGGTGCTTTGGCTATATTGTCCTTAAGCCTGCTGAATGCTCCGTTGTGCATTTCTGTCCATTCCCACATATTTTCCTTGTGTGTGAGCTGTCTCAGTATCTCACAGTCATCTGACAGGTGTTTGTAGAATTTAGAGAGATAATTCACCATGCCCATCAGTCTCTGCACACCCTTAACATCAGTTGGTTTCGGCATGTCTCTCACAGCTCTGACCTTCTCAGGGTCAATTTTCAGTCCATCTGCTGTCAGCAGGTGTCCGATGTATGGCACTTCCTGCTGCCTCAACTTGAACTTTTCAGCATTCAGTTTGATGTTCTTTTCTCTGCATCTGCTTAGAAACTGTCTCAATTTCACATCATGGTCCTTGTAGGCCATCTCTTGTGTATCACCTTCTCCCGTGATCAACACGTCATCAGCGATGAGGTAGATGCCAGGCAGACCCTCCAGCGCTTGAGTCAGCATCCGCTGGAAAATCTCAGGTGCTGGGCTGATTCCCATCGGCATCTTGAGCCACCTAAATCTGCCAAACTGTAGGCACTTATCCAATGTCAGGTTGTCCTCCCTGAGCAATCTTTCCTTCAGTCCAGAATCAATAATGCCACATACTATTCTATCACGTATGAGTGAGTCTCTTATTTGTCCAAAGTTGCATGTGCTAGACAACATTCTCAGATCAGTGACATATGTATCAATGTTTTCATCCTGTCCCTGATTTCTCATGAAAAAGCGATATCTCTCCACTATTTACCTTGGGTTTGCAATGTCCATCAAATCTCTCAATCATGTCTTTTACAGTCCTCCTGGCTGCAGTCACATCACTCATCAGAGTTTCAAAGAGTTCTCTACCTTTCTCTCCAATCAGATAGTAGAACAATTTCACCTTCATGTCCAAACATAATGTTGGTGGTGGTTTCAGTCCATCCATTGTCGACTGACGTGACGAGCGTCTCCTCCAGTACACTGCTTGTTAATATTAGCAACAGGCTAGCTGGTTAGCTGCACAGCAAAAGTTCGTTTTTTGTACTGCACCTTTACTCCAAAGTTATTTCCGCTGCCACCATGTTTCATTCTTGCCTCTCATGCACAGAATGGACGGTTAAAGCAATTGTAGCTGCTTACACTTTTATTAACAATAAGTTTAACTCAGAACGTAGCACATAACACACAGGCTGTCAGCTCTGCTGCACTGGTGACTCACACTGTAATCGGTCCGTGTGGAAACACGTACCCACATAACAATCCTATTGTTACAGTTAGCAAGGCTGTTAGCCATCACTGTGTGTTTGTGTGTGTGTGTGTGTGTGTGTGTGTGTGTGTGTGTGTGTGTGTGTGTGTGTGTGTGTGTGTGTGTGTGTGTGTGTGTGTGTGTGTAGCACGTGGTAGAGAGATATGTAGGCCTATCTGTCTTTACTCTGTCTTGTTAGAACCTGTTTGGCAGAAACCAAGGAGACACGGGGAGAACATGCAAACTCCACACAGAAAGGCCCTTTCTCCGACCCCACCAACCGTGCAGGCACTGATGATGCGGAGGGAGGAACACGCCCCCAGTGCCCACAGCGTCCCCCAGCGGGAATCGAACCCAAGTGAGGCGACAGCAATATGACTGTGTCTGTTAGATCAGTCTAGAGTCCACAGTCTAAAGGTGATCACAGATTAGATCAGTCTAGAGTCCACAGTCTAAATGTGATCACAGATTAGATCAGTCTAGAGTCCACAGTCTAAAGGTGATCACAGATTAGATCAGTCTAGAGTCCACAGTCTAAAGGTGATCACAGATTAGATCAGTCTAGAGTCCACAGTCTAAAGGTGATCACAGAAACCCTGGCATCAAACTAGTTGAGACTCTGAGTCTGCATTCCTTTAAATGTTGTCATAAATCTGTCATCAGATAAAGATCTGTTTTCTTGACAACACAGGCATCAACACACCTACGCTTGCGTCTTTCTCGTCAACACAGAAAACCTGTTTGTATTGAAGTATATCTGATCAGACAATAACGCATAATAATTCAGCATGATATCAACTTGTATAATTTAGTGTAAAAAGTGAACAAATGGCTACTTTGAGATCGAACCAAGACAGTGGCTCCTTCAAAGAGGACATTCTTCGGGTTTAATTGCCTTGGTCCTTTTGTGTCAGGAATGACCTCCTGGAGACCTAAAAATAGTTGACTACAGATAAGGGTTTGTGGGGAGTCATAAAGACAGTGACTCCAGGCCATACTGTAAGCTGATTAGGGCGTCAACAGAGCAGCTGTTAAAAGCTTGTCTTGTCTTATCTAGGAACACATTTTAAAATACAGGGTAACCTTATACTAGTTAAATAATCGATAACTTGGTGAAATGTGGTTAAACACACAGTTGAGTTAATCATATCCTATCTGTGATGATTCTGTGACATTCAAGAAGAGACTACATGCTGATCTTGTCTTCTTGACATACAGTAATTCTTAAACTGTAGTACCTTTAGCATTTAAGGTTTACACTCTTTACATTGTCAGATGCAAACACATGTTTAAGGGTTTTGGTTTATACAAGTGAGACATACAGTATACACATTGAGTAATAAGGTAGAACTGTACTTTAAGACATTACATTTGTTTGGGGTTAAAAATAGTGAACCAAGGAGTAGGTCATAAACTGTGCCTGCCTCCCCCAGGCCCACAGGCAGCTAAAAACCGCAGGGTGTTTACAGCCCAAACCTAGTGTAAACAGGCGTCCCATTTCGTTAAATTGGAGACTAAATGCCTCCACCTCTGACTGAAACCCGCTGCTGATGGAGTTTTTTTGGACTCCACGCAAGAGAACTTCAGGAGGACGCGAGAAGGACTTTGATGGAGTGATCGCGATTGTTGGTTGTTTTGTTCCTTTTGGACTTTTTGGCTGTGAGTATATTGGCATGAGCAGAGGACAGTCAGTGTTAGAGTAGAGTAGGCCTCGGTCATTTTTTGTCGAGATGTTTTCTTAGTCACTCGGGTGTTAATGTTTCTAGTTACTCCGGTATTAGACCTACGTTTTGTCTAGTCACTCCTGTGTTAGCCAGTTGTTAGCGTAGGGCAGGGGTCCTCAATAGGCGGACCGCGGTCCATGTCCGGACCCAGGCGCACCCAGAGGAAAGCAGAATCCATGATTGAGCCCTCATCTATTGCTCTTTTGTTTCTCAAGCCACAAATGAGATCAAGGTGATACAAAAAGGAGATCTCAGGTATTGCTCCTGTTTCTCCTCTATTTCTGGGGAGCAACATGCCTCAGATGGAAGCTCTGATGAGCTATACAGGAGAGCTCAATAATGTCTCAAATATTGCTCAATTCATCTGGATTGTTGCGTCTCAAACTTAGCTCCAAGTGATATAAAAAATAGCTTTCAATATAATCTCATTTAAAGCTCAATTAAGGCTTTTTGTTACATCTCAGGTCTGTCTCAGAATGACCACTGTTGAGCTGTAAAAGAGCTCTCAAGATTATCTCATTTAAGTCACATTAAAGACTCAGATTGGCCAGTATATAGCTATAAACGATGCAGTCTTCAATCATTCTCATTTGATCATGCATTTGTGTTTAATGCTCATTTTAATTCACTTGCTTTATTTATAGCATATTCAGAAAATGTCTTAAGTATATATCATTCTAGCTAGTACAAGCTCTCGAATGATACCAACAATTAGATAAATTATGTCTCAATTTTATCACATACAGAACCAATCTCATGCCAATTTAAGAATGTTAAAAGCAATGTATCAGATAGTTTATTAAGATAAAGTATAGAACTTACAGAAACGTTATCTAATGAAAACTAAGGGTCTGCATCAATAGAATGCTAATTTGGGGGATAACCATTATAAGTTAGTTACATTTTAAGATATTATTACTACTACATGAGTTTCAACAATTTATGCAGCATGACTAAAACTTCAACTTTGCCCTACATTTGTCACATGCCTTTTATAGCGCCACCAGCAGGCCGACTTACGTAATACATATTTTCTTATATTACTCCTTCAAATTTCACACAAATCGCTAGTCATGTGATCAAGACTGATCAGTTAGATCTTTCTTAGTCTTATCCCGTCACGTAAAAATTCTTTAGTCGATTTCTAACCCTTCTAAAAGAGCTAGCTCGGGTTCTAGGGGACGCACAGACACATGGCAAAAAGATTCTTGATCAGCTCGCTGAGACGAACGCGTTGATGTATGACCCCTAGAGGGCTAACCCTAATTCTAACTTTAGGGGCCGTTCTCTCGGCACAGGAGTGTCGTATAGAGGAGTTACACACACACACACACACACACACACACACACACACATACACATGTTCGTCTCTGCGAGCTGAACACGCCAGTATAAGGTTCATCCCACACAGACACTCCTGTGAGGAGATAGCTTTCTCTGGCCTGGCATTCAATGTGCTCTAACGTTTATAGACTCTATGACCCTTAGTCAAATTGGAGATCCCAGGGAAGAAAGGTCGTAGGAGGATAACCAAGACATCCACACGTTCGTCTCGGAGAGCTCTACAACATATCTCGGAACCAAGGTCTGATGTCGCATCGTCTTTGACTTATAACGCGAAATAGCTGACCCTAGGGTTAGCTATTTCGTGTTATAAGTCCGAAACCATCATGTGTCAAGGGCGCATCTTTTAGTATGTTGAATAGCTCACCGAGACGAACACGTGGAGGTGTGTTTTATTTCTGTGCGACATTCCTAGGATTAAACTAGGGTTAGCCTCCTTTGAATTACTATAAAATCACGATAGGATATTAGGGTTACTGAATGTCGACCTGAGGCTTAAAATGACATGCAGACATGAGAAAAAAATATATCGGAGCACCTACCAACTCGTAATACCCAAAACACACCAGGAAGTGGCAGTTTTGAGACACTTCCTGTTTGCGCATTGGAATAAAACCTGCATATTCTGACTCAGCGCATGTGATTTAGGGGGGGTAGCCAGAATCCTGGAGCAGAACAATACCAGTAAGACTCCCTAACCAGGAGATAAGCACATGTATGATCGGCTACTTTTGACTTTTTGGCAGTGGCGCCAGGGGGTCCCTGGGGGTCCCTGGAGCTCCAGGGGTCTCTGGAGGGGTGGAGCTTGTGGATTGGCAGGCAAGGAGTGTGTGTGCAAAGTTTGGCATGGATAGGGGCAACGGTTGTGGAGAAGGGCAAAAGTGTGGTGTGCCGTGATGTGGACGGACGGACGGACGGACAGACGGACAGACGGACAGGCAGACAGACTGCCAGTGAAGGTTTTGATAGTAACTGCGACCTAACGGTCGCAAAAATGGCCTCTCAAAAATGTTACCAATGCCATTGTAAGCTTGTAGATCTGCTCTTTTCAAAGATTCTGCATAATGAGTACTTTCTACTTTTGCACTTTAAATACATTTTCATACCAACAGTTTTGTACTTTAAGTAAATTTAGAATGATTTGTTACAGAGTATTTCTACATGCAGTATTGACAAAAATAGTATTTTTTCCAATGATGTATAGGCCTAACACTTTATAGTATGTTTATTATAATTATAATAGTTATAACTGAGATACCTTGAAGGGTAGGGAAGGGGGCTACAACATATATTGTATATTTATGTATAAAATTGTGTAAAATCACATTGTGCATTCAATACTGCTATAATAATAATGCTATTAAAATATATATTTTTTCTTTTTTTTCTTTCTTAAAATAAATTATATATTTATATATATCCTATATATTCCCCCCCCCCCTTTTTAGGGGACCCCCTGCAGTATCCCCGCGGACCCCCTAGGGGTCGCGGACCCCCTGTTGAAGACCCCTGATCTGATCTGATCAGATCTAATCTTTAGATAAGTGTACAGTAGTTCATGAAAAACAATGCATTATTGCTTCAGCAGCAGTCAGTCAAAGGGTTAATTGCCCAAACAACAACTGGGAAGGATGAGAACAGTGACATCACATATTGCTTTGATCTAGCAGGAAACAGAGCTCTGTAGGAGGCGGGGCATATCCTTATTATTATACTTTCTCAGAGGAAACATTTGCTGCTCATTTGCTGCTCATCTATTGCTCCTCAAGACAGAGAGGAGCTATTGGAACGACTTGGAACTGGTTTGAACCAGTCTGGGCTGGCTGCCATTTTGAACCTCAGTCAGTCAGTGCTGAAGAGAAGAACAACCAGGAGTTATATGCTCTCATGGACTTTATCCTTTTTAGGTAGGTGAAACAACATAGCCACTGGATAAAGTAACCTACATGTACTGTATGTTACTTAAGAATGTTGTCTGCAGTGTTTTTGTACAAAGTGTGTATTTTTCTGAAAGGTTCATCCAACCAGTACAACTAAGCTAATGCTAACGCTAGCTAATGCTAACACTAGCTGATGCTAACGTTTTTACAGTAGACTACATCCTAATGGAACTGAATGTTCAAAATGTGTAAGATAAGCTTCCCTTTTGATAGAAGTGGATGTTTTTTTTTTTTTGTATTAACAGAAGGTGCTTTGCTGTGTATTTGTGCACAGCTTGCAGCCTGTTGTGTGGTATTGTGGCTAACAGAGCCAAAGTTAGCTAGCAGCTGTTCAATACTGTGTGTGTGTGTGTGTGTGTGTGTGTGTGTGTGTGTGTGTGTGTGTGTGTGTGTGTGTGTGTGTGTGTGTGTGTGTGTGTGTGTGTGTGTGTGTGTGTGTGGTATTTGTGGCTAATGTTAGCTAGCAATGGTAGTAGAGTATACAAATGGAACCAAATTAACCCTAACAGGTCCATCTGGTTCCATTTGTACAGTTCTAGGGGAGTTATGGATGATGGGGGATCATGGCCATATGCATACTAAAAACAGGGGGTCCTTTAAATAAAAAAACAGTTTGAGAACCAGTTCTTAACTAGAAATACTGTTCATACAAAACAGTGTGGGCTCATATGGGCACAAATATATACCCCTGTGCCCTTAGCCTCATTGGCTAAGGGCCCTGCCTTTGTACTGTTGGTATTTTTTATTTATTTTATATTTTTGAGGAGAATATCCTTGGTCTATCCTATGAAGTTTTGGTATAATATACTGGTCTCAAGCCCACTTGTTGTTATTTATATCCTGTGGCACTTGTTGGTGGTGATGTCACCAAGAACACTGCTTCTCATAATTAATGTAATCAGTGATCCTGTTGACTGTTAACCACTTAAGCCCCCCAAATAATCATATTTGAACTGGGGACCCCCCAAAATAGTCATATTTGAACTGGGGACCCTCCACCCTGACAAGCACTTGGAATGCAGTGAGCTTGTAGATCTGTTATTTTCACAATTGTTGCCTCTTATATCATTTGACAATTTGGGCAACGTTTGACCAGTTTTTATATAATTTGTTTACTTTTAATGTTATAACGGTCTTTTCTTTCCTTTGTTCCCCTGTTCTTTTGAGGTATTAGAAATGTGGTTCTCAACCTTTGGGTCGGGACCCCCAGGGGCGTCCCTAAATTATTTTGGGGGGTCCCCTGATGATTGGCTAATCATTGTTTTCTCAACAGTAAACAAACCAACAAACTTTAAGTGTATAGAGGGTATTTGCACATTTCTAAAGTGACAATTTAAGGACTTTTTAATACCTCTAAAATGACAGACTAAACATTGGGCCAAATGATCAAATATTAGACTCAGAGATTGTGAAAATAGAAGATCTACATGCTCACAAAGCCTCGCAATGCGAGGCGTTGTAAGCATGTAGATCTGCTAGACTTTCACAATAGAACAGTGTTATACAAAATGTACTGTCCCAACTCTTAGTGCTCGTCAGGGTGGGGGGTCCCCAGTTAAAATATGATTATTTTTGGGGTTGCGGCCTGAAAAGTTTGAGAACAACTGCAGTACGTGACAGCAGAGTTAGTACCAGACGCTAAATAAGTAGGCTACTGGCAGCAGTGCGCAAAAGCACTTCATGTTGTTTGATCCGGCACGCAATATTTATTTATAATATCTCTTTTACATTACTCTTAACACAAATGATCCCCTCTTGCTAATCACATGTTATTATAATCACTCCTGTTATGTCAACATGCTAGATTCAGTGAGGCTCACTGAAACTAGCCTTTCTCAGCTCCAGTGCAGACAATGGGGACTGATGACACCACCATTTTGCAGCCGTGTCCTGCCCAAAGGAACAGAGCTGACCTGACTCATCTCGCTCAGGTAAGATTTGCAGATGACTGTTTGAAATGGAGATCAAGATGGTGATTCTGATAAAGGGGGCAGCAGGGGGGTAAATGGCAAAGTACAATTGCGGAGAAGTATGGGGGGCATGGTTTACATTTGTGCTACTGTAAATATATTTGGCCACCAAATCCCTGTCCCCCCCTTTTCCCCCCTCCCACTTAGATGATTGAAAACATTCTGATGGCCAAACCTGGAGGAGAGAGGATCATTACAGAGTGTCAGAATCCCCTGTCAAAACCCAGTGTTGTGAGGCCATCGCACTGATGAACCATACAACTGATGAAGCAATCGTCGAGGAGAAGATGAAACACACCTTCACCCATCGCCAAGCAATGGTTCATGACCCAGTGAAGTCCTCTGAAATATTCACCACCTTTCCAAGATTTCTTGACATTGCGGGAATGGTATGTATTGCCTTAAAGTCGAACTGAAATGAAAAATGACTTTAAACAGATCACAGCCCTGGTCATAAGGTGAACCTATTAAAAATGTATGCCATGTTGTCGTCTGTATTCCATCTTGTCTGCAGATGGAGCAGAATTTCAGTCTGATGTTTGGTGATGACATCGCTGCATCGCTGCCCCTTTTCCAAGTTCCTGGAAAAGGGGCCTACTCGCTACAGGCAGAAAGTCCTTGAACAAAGCCAATACTAATGGAAGAGGGAATTGGTTTCGAAACCAAAATGAAGAGATTTTAGTAAAAATGTCTGGTTTTTTTTCTCTCCCTTGTATTTTCAGGATGGGACAGTGAGATGTCCTCCATCTTGCCTTATCCACCTCATGCCACCCTCACCTCAAGGCCGCAACAAGAGACCAGGGAAGCTCTCAGCCCGACAAGCCATTGACCACCTTGTGAAGTTCATCTAGGTAAGGTTATAGTTCAATTAAAGTTTAAGATGGCTCACTGTTCTGTCCCTAATAGTCACCCTTAAAACTATACTTTTGTGAAATCATGCGATAACCATGCTCATCTGTAATCAGCGACTGCCCTGTGATAATTGTCTGCTTTCGCCCCCCACAGATCTATCTATCCCCATCAGCCTGAGATACACCGATATGAATATGTTTATTTATTTTACATTTAGCAGAATAAAGATAAGGCAGAATGTTGTTGGTTGCATTTTGTGGCAAGAAGTGATTCTGGTGGCTATCTCATAAAGTTGGGGCTCTAAACTGCAAACATATTAATTGTAATAACATGACTAATGAAGTTCTCTTGTCACAGACTGGGACCAGTGTCGAGGGGCATCTGGACAGCATCACGAGAGTCGTCAACCCTATCTACTGGCTGTGGGGACCCAGAGGTGTACCATACACAAATACTTCATTGTGATTGACAAACGTGCAATCCCGTGTAAGTCACCAGACTCCCTTGCCTCTTTCGACACGCTTTTTAAAAATCATTTCGTCTTCGCTACCTCGTACAACCGGGATCTGGCTAATGTCTACCACTTCTTGCAAAGTGCTGTTTACCAGATAGATGCTGCTACCACCAAGGTCAATCCCAGGGTCAAATAAATGAGAGCTCGGATGCTGCACTGATTATTATTTTTATTTTGTTTTTATTTATTTAATACTTTTGAGATTATATTGTCTCCTACCGGTTGGGTCCCCTACCAGAGACTCCCGGCTCTTGATTCTGCACTGATTTCTGATACTTTTGAGATGGTTTTGAGGGTTCTGATGCTAAACTGAGAAGATTTATTTTGAGGGCTCTGATGCTGCACTGAATTTTAATACTGAAAAGTATATTGTTATCTGAGTGCTCTGATGATGCACTGATTTGATACTGAGATGTTTTGTTTTATTTGTAAAGTCCCTCAGGCCAATGCCAACTCACTAACAACGCACTTGAAGTTAATCCACAGACTTTGTTCAGGAAAGACACTTTGTCTTAAATGCGGTCAGCCTGGTTGTTCTAATTTCTTTGGTACTTTATCTTAATAAAGCACACAAACCTTGTGATTATCCTGTTGAAAGCCCCTCTAAAACTGAAGGTTTAGCTGGAAGTTTTGTTGATGACTTTACATCAAACAGTGCCCCTTCTGGGTCCTTCTTAATAAGAGTCTTGTAGATAGCTGCGCTGCAACAGTCGCTGAACAGTGGCAGGTGTAGGCCGAAACGATCATTAACTCTTTGGTTATTTCAATGGAAGAGATTGTGTCTCAGGGTTTAATGTAACATTGTATCTTTTATTTTCCCCCACTGACTGAGAGAAGGTTCGAACGACATCACTGGCGTGGGGAAAACATGTTGACTGTGCTTATATAGCTAATTTCATCTTCCCTGTCTGCAGACTATGTCTTACGGTATGGCACCGAAGCTGGATGGAAGGCGGTGTCCGTGGAAACACTGGTCGCACAACGCAGAGGCGATTCACAGGAAGGGTAAGAACAGCCTGCTCTTCCTGAGAAGACGGGATCGTTTGGCGTGTGCAACAGGATGCTACAGATGTTCTACCAATCTGGTATGGCAAGTGGAGCAGTTTTCTTTGGAATAACGTGCTGGGGAGGAACAACTGAGCGGGTGACACCTTCAACCTCAACAGACTGGTGAGGAAGGCGGACACCGTTGTTGGGTTCTCCTTGCAGGGGTGGAGGAATTGGCCAGGGTGCAGGAAACTTAATACAATCTTTAAGAACTCCCACCCGAGATCCTCGGATACTGGAGTAAGAGACAGAGGAACAGATAGATTCATCTACCCAGGACGGAGACGTGAGAGACTGGCAGTCCTTCGTGAATGTTGTCCTCACATTATACAATGAAACACAACGGTCGTTTGGTAAGGACAACTGTAACTTATAACTGGAATAGTTATCACTGACTGTTTGTTCCTGTCCGGTTTTGCTGGGAGTACATGTCACTTCTGCTTTTTGCACTGACCAATGGGCACTTTGCACTCTTAAGTGAACTTTTAAGCTGTGCGCATTTAATTAGTTAAGTATTATTGCATGTGTTTTTTTTTGCATGTATTTGACTTAAGTAGCAGTGACTGTTTTGGTCACATTGATTTGATTAGGGTCACTTTCTTGTTTGGCACTGCATTCATGAGTAGTAAGGGGAGGAACTGTGATGTTTGTTTTTATTTTATTTGGAATAAAAGACCACTTTGGTCGTAGTTTGGGTTGTTGTATAACTAAAATGTATTGTTTTCTTGGCCACCTTAGAGTTACATCATGGCAAGGTAAATACACAACCCAAACCTTTTCCAAAGTAGTCTTTTAAAAGACTACTGTTAAAAGCACTTCATCTTCAGCCACCTTACAGAAAATAAAGTTTTATTGAAGGAAATTAAATAAAGTTTTATTGAAGGAAATTATTGTATTGTTTTTATATCAAAATATCTGCATGTATACTGTATCTCATTTACAGCTCCAAGTGAGAAAAAAAGGTTCTGGGTAATTAAATCTCAATTATTGCTCATTAATGGCTCAAAGTAAGAATCTTGGGTCACAGTTAAGAGACTTAAATGAGCCATCAGAGAGCTCTCACCTATGTCTCATTTATTGCTCCTATCATCTCAAATAAAGCTACTCAATTATTTCTCATATTTGGCTCAATATGAGAGTAATATAGGATACACTAATGAGTCAATAGAGAGTGCTCCCCTACATCTCGTCTCTCACTCCCTGTAATCTCAGAATAAGATACTCAAATTCTTCTCAAACATGGCTCCAAATGAGAAGCTCCTTAAAGATCCTAAAGCACCTTTAGGATCTACAAGGAGCTTCAAGGAGAGCAATATCTGATCTTCTAATGAAGCACACATGAGAAACAAAAGTGTGGCTCCCTTACGTCTCATG
Organism: Nannobrachium achirus; assembly: GCF_963921795.1. Lineage (NCBI taxonomy): Eukaryota > Metazoa > Chordata > Actinopteri > Myctophiformes > Myctophidae > Nannobrachium > Nannobrachium achirus. Next base: position 34,135 of record NW_027664843.1, read on the forward strand.
AGCAACTGAAAAGCTTTAAATGAGAAGCAGATTTTTCCTCTGGGCACCTCCGTCCGGACCGCGGCACATTTCTGAGAAATCTCCGCACAGTTGTATCTGACGATCGGACTGACTGTGTGTGATTTGTGTGTGTGTGTGCGTGGGTGTGTATGTGCTCATTCGCTCAAACACATACACAGGCTCACAAGACACACCCCTACGCCAATTTGCAAGCCCACAAAGCGTAGCGGGTGCAACGTGCTGTGGGCTTGTAGATCAAAGGTTTTCCTTCCCTCCGAAGCAGCGCTCTCCATGCTGCTCCCCCCTCCCCTCCCCTCTCCACACACTCATGCCGCTCGCTGCCTGAAAAAGTTGCTAAAACCTCTTGGAAACCATTGCTCCCACTGGATTAATAACTTAGAGATCTTCTACCTTTGGCTGTTCAATTGGAGAGGACAACAGCAACACATTAATATCCACGATGTAAGGCTCCAACTGCTTGCATTAGACGAGAAATGGTCGCGAAACTCGCGATGCGTGATCATGCGTCTTTAACAATGTGATGTGTCGTCGCATATTATTGCCAGCTATCCTAGGCTGTGTAAGGTTAATAACTATGACTCGTTGACCCTGATTTGACTGGCCATTTGACATAGGCAACCAGCACAGTCTGGCTTGTGCAGTACGTGTGTCAACTGAATGTCAAGTAATCCTCTCCCCCTCACGCTAAGTTTCACTTTATTTTCCATTCTGAACGACAAGCCTAATATTGCATTCATGCTCTTTAGTGTTGTTATTGACAAGCTTCTAGAGAGTGCAGACATCATGTGTGTACAGGAGACGTTTCTAGCTAAACAAGATCTCGATAAACTTAATGCTGTTCATAGTGATTTCCATGGGGCAGGGGAATCTACAACAGATTTAAGTACTAGAATAATACGTGGCCGCATCCCAGGGGGAGTAGCCATTTTATGGCATAAGAAACTTGATCCACTTGTCAGTGTGATTAGACTGGAAGTGGACTGGTGCATAGGCATTCAAATTGTGCATGATAATAATGTTTTTATCATCTTAAATGTTTATACTCCTTACGAATGTCACAAAAACGAGGATGAATACCTTAATAGGCTTGCTTTTATTAGTTCATATATTAAAGAAAATGAATACACATGTATATATGTCCTGGGTGACATGAATGCCGATATCTCAGACAGCAACTCGATGTTTGGTAAGCATTTAGTGCAATTCTGTAAAGAAAACAAGGTTATCTTGTCCAGCAAGGTGCTGCTGCCAGTAGGCAGTTACACATACATCAGTGAAGCATGGCATTCAACATCCTGGTTGGATCACTGTATATCGACAGCTGATGCTCATGACAGCATAGAGAAGGCTGAGATATTGTATAATATGGCCACAGCTGATCACATGCCTTTCAAAATAACTATAAATGTTAAGGGTCTACCCGAGCTGGCCAGTTATGGTAGTCAAAAACAAGGTGACAAGTTGGACTGGGCAATTCTCAATGAAGATGATTTGCAACACTATAAATCACTAACTGATGTGTACTTAAGTAACATTGACATACCAATTGATGCCATTACCTGTGGTAATATTAACTGTAAAGATGATGGCCATTATAGTGAATTGTGTCAGATGTATGACAACATAGTAACATGTTTAATTAATGGGAGCAAACCTTTTAAAAGAAAAAAGATCAAACAACATAATATGAGACCTGGATGGAATGTCCATGTTCATGAGCTACATGTAGAGGCTAAAGAAGCTTTTAAATGTTGGGTGTTAGCAGGTAAACCCAGGCATGGCCCTGAGTGTGAATCTAAGAAGCTTGCAAATGCTAGGTTTAAATATGCTGTACGCTATATTAAGAGAAATGAGCAGGCCATGAGGGCAAATTCTATGGCAAAAAAGCTTCAGAAAAATAATGTTTATGAGTTTTGGAAGGAAGTGAAGGTGGTTAACAACAGTAAGATGCCAATGCCTTCCAGTATTGATGGCACTACTGGGTCCGAAAATATTGCTGAGCTGTGGAGAAGACACTATACAAACATATTTAACTGTGTCAAAAGCGATGTCTTTACTATTGGTGAGGTTACCCACAGTGATGGTGTGATCTTGAGACCTAATGAAGTGAGCAGCCTCATTGAGAAATTGTCTGTTAACAAAGCCTGTGGCCAAGATCAGATAACAGCAGAACATCTGAAGCATGCCAGCCATAAAGTTTCAGTGCTGCTTTTTCAGGGTTGTTGATGCATGGTATACTGCCTGAATCTATGTTGTCTGTCCTGCTAGTGCCAGTAGTTAAAAACAAAACTGGGAAGTTAACAAGTATTGATAATTATAGACCTATTGCACTGGCAAGCATCCTATCCAAGGTACTAGAAGGTATCCTTATGGAGAGGCTCAATGAATATATAGCTACTACTGACAACCAGTTTGGTTTTAAGAAAAAGCATGGAACAGATTTATGTATTTATACACTTAAGGAAATTGTCAGTCAGTACAGAAGATGCAACAGTACAATATTTATGTGTTTTCTTGACGCGTCCCAGGCGTTTGATCGCATCAATCATGGTAAACTGTTTTTAAAACTAAAAGAGCGTGGTGTCCCATTATATTTAATAAGGATCCTACAGTTTTGGTATACACACCAAACAATGCAAGCCAAGTGGGGAATGAGTACGTCAACTCCATTTCTGGTGACCAATGGCGTTCGCCAGGGAGGAATTCTGTCTCCGGTACTCTTTAATTTGTACATGGACGATCTGTCTAAACAGTTAAATGAGTGTAAAACTGGCTGCATGGTGGGTGATAACCTTATTAATCATATGATTTACGCAGACGATTTGGTAGTACTGTCTCCATACAGTGCTGGCCTACAGCAGCTACTCAGGGTCTGCTCTAAATATGGAATGAGTTTTGACATAAAGTTTAATTCAAAAAAGAGTGTGGTGATGATCTCTAGAACTAAGGATGATCAGAAGCTCACCTTTCCCTCTTTCTCTTTAGCTGGTGAAGTACTGGAGGTGGTTAAAAAGTTTAAATACCTGGGTCATGTTATCAGAGATGATCTCTGCGATGACGAAGATGTTCAGCGACAGTGTTGTAAATTGTATGGACAAGCCAACATGCTGGCTCGAAAGTTTCATATGTGTACAGATGATGTAAAAATAGCTCTTTTTAAGACATATTGTACTCCATTATATACAGCCCACTTGTGGTGCCGATATAGCAGTGGAAAAATTAAGAAACTTCAGGTGGCATATAATGATGCTTTTAGAATATTTCTGAAACTCCCAAGATGGACGAGTGCTAGTGAAATGTTTGTGACTAGTAACATACCAACCTTTCATGCGGTACTGAGGAATTTCATGTTTAAATTTATGTGTAGACTCATTGATTCAAAGAATGAATTAATTGTGGTCTTGACGGATATCACACAGAGTGATATAAGATATACATCCTGCTTCTGGAAACACTGGAGGCAATGTTTATATGTTTTTTAAAAAAGGAATGTAAACAGTCTGGAACTGTATTTATACGTATTGTTTGTCTGTTTTTTGTATATATGTTTTTATGGACCATGTGTCTGAAATAAAGTTTATCATCATTTAGTTTCCAATAATTAAACTATAAGCCAGTGTTTTATTGCTACACAATAAATGTAAATAATGTAGCCTACTCTACATGCATAAATAATTATCCATTCATCCATCCATCCATCTTCAACCGCTTATCCAGCATCGGGTAGCAGGGGTAACAGTTCCAACTGAGATTTCCAAAGTTCCAAATAATAATAATAATAATTAAAATAAACAATTCTAATGATTATAAAATAAACATACATACATACAGTACATACTGTATAAATGTATCCGCCTTATTTCGCCTTCGCCTTTTTTTCGGACCCGGACCTGTTTCAAAAAAATATTTCTGGACCTTCAAGATTTGTATTTGAGGACCCCTGGCGTAGGGTTTAGCCATTTTTTTAATTGGGGGTTTTGGGGGGTATTTTCCATTTTTCTCATTTATTCTCCTTTTTCGTTCATTCTCTTTGTTCAATGTTTAAGTTTCGGATTTTTGTTAAGCAAAACTGAGGGCTGATATCCCTTAATTTAACAGTAGGACAATTTTGGTTGTCTTCCTGTGAATTTACCTAATTCAGTAGTTCCGTTCGGCTAGAATAATTTGAATCTTTTTCATTGAACAACTTTCCTTTTTCCTTTCCTCTTCTTGTGTGTGTGTTCGTTGTCTGCTACTAGGCTGAGTGTGTATGATAGAGGTTTATTGTTTGTGTCTAGTATGTAGAGGGGGTATTCTCTTTGTATGAATGTGTGGGAGAAAGAGTGTGTATGTGAAGGGGTTGACGAGGGCCACGGCGTGCATAGGCTGCTTACAGTAATCGGGGGTTGCAGGTCAGCTTTTGCGAGTCCAGCTTGTTGTACCCCAGTTTATATTTATTCTTTCCAACTTCCAAGGGTCCGACCACTTTCTTCGTCCGCTTTCAACTCCCTCACACTTTGTGCTACAAACTTCGTTCCAACTTCAACATGTTCAGCTTTCTACAGTGATGTGTGCTTATATTTTTCTTTTCAAAATATTTCATATTTTTGGAAATATTTAACTTTTAAACTTTTATTTTTCCTCCTTATAATGGGAGTCTATGTAGAAAAGTGCCCACTTTTCTGGTGCAAATTCTTTGTGCTCTTATAGCTCTTTCATACTTTCACATAAAAACCTCGTTCCAACTTTGAAATGTTCAGCGAGGTTTGAAGTTTCATTGTTGTTTTAATAATTTTGAAAAAAAGTTTATACTGTTTGAAATATTTAACTTTATTCATAAATCTTTCATCCCATAGAGAATGAATGGGATCTGACTTTAACATTTTTACTTTTTCACTAAACTTTATAGCCTCATTACTCTGGCATACATTTACGTAGGAATGCGATTCAAACTTGAAAAACGCTCACACGCTTTTGGACTTCATCGTGGTTCAAACGTTATTCGAAAACGTCATACCGTTCTTCCACAATCGCAGTCCAAAGGTAGAGTGGTTTGGGGTATTTTGGGGGTATTTTTGGCGGGAAAACCAGTCCTAGAGTGTAGCTAGAGTGTGGGAGACATGTTCTTAAAGTCATGAAGTTCTCTGAACGAATCGTCCTCACGGCCAAAATATTTAAAATGTATGCATGTTTTTTGGCACGTTTGTAGCCACGCTCGTCGTGTTTTGTAAAGTGCAACTAAAATAAAACAGAGACTTACAGAATTTCATCTATGGCCCTCTGAGTGCCGGGTCGCGCCTCAGACGCCCCATTCACCTCAATTCATTTTTTTTCTGGTTTTTGGATTTTTTTTATTTTCCCCCAAACATTTCTAGCTTGCTCTCATGCGCACATTATTGATCCTTTTAACATCAGAATCGCAATGTTCGTAGAGCCACTCACCGAGCCACTCCCCGAGCAAAGACTATGTGTTTTCAACTTTTCGTGTTTCCGGGAGAGCGATCAGTTCGTACACTTGCGCTCCCTATTCAAACCAATGGATATGGCCCATATCTTGAACAAACAGTTCTACAGCTCAGAAGCAAAGGTGCTCCTTATTAACTTTAATTACAGTGCTGAGTCAGTGGTCTCACATGATTTACAAGCTCGTGCTGAGTCAGTGGTCTCACATGATTTACAAGCTCACAATAAGTTGCACTGTGTAACTTTGTGAGCTTGTAGATCGGCTATTTATCTGGTTCTCAAAGTGTGGTCCAGGGAACACATGGACGCACGCACGCATGTATGCACACATACACATGCATACTCACACGCACACGCGCGCACGCACGCACGCACGCACGCACGCACGCACGCACACACACACACACACACACACACACACAGTCACTTCCACATGATTGGTAGATCTAATTCTAAAACCAGTCCCATCCCAATGATTTTTAGATCTAATTCCATCGGCAGTTCCATACAATAATTTTTAGCTCTAAATCCATCACCTCTCACATCCACATGATTTGTAGATCTAATTATAAAACCAGTCCCATCCACATGATTTGTAGATCTAATTCCATTGGCAGTTCCATACCATAATTTGTAGTTCTAAATCCATCACCTGTCTCATCCACATGATTTCTAGATCTAATTTTAAAACCAGTCACATCCACATGATTTGTAGATCTAATTCTAAAACCAGTCCCATACCCATGATTTGTAGATCTAATTCCATCGGCAGTTCCATACCATAATTTGTAGCTCTAAATCCATCACTTGTCTCATCCACATGATTTGCAGATCTAATTCTAAAACCAGTCACATCCACATGATTTGTAGATCTAATTCTAAAACCAGTCCCATCCCCATGATTTGTAGATCTAATTCCATTGGCAGTTCCATACCATAATTTGTAGCTCTAAATCAATCACCTGTCTCATCCACATGATTTCTAGATCTAATTTTAAAACCAGTCACATCCACATGATTTGTAGATCTAATTCTAAAACCAGTCCCATACCCATGATTTGTAGATCTAATTCCATCGGCAGTTCCATACCATAATTTTGCAGCTCTAAATCCATCACTTGTCACATCCACATGATTTGTAGATCTAATTCTAAAACCAGTCCAATCCCCATGATTTGTAGATCTAATTCCATCGGCAGTTCCATACCATAATTTGTAGCTCTAAATCATCACCTGTCACATCCACATAATTTGTAGATCTAATTCTAAAACCAGTCACATCCACATGATTTGTAGATCTAATTCTAAAACCAGTCCCATCCCCATGATTTGTAGATCTAATTTGTAGATCTAATTCCATCGGCAGTTCCATACCATAATTTGTAGCTCATCCACATGATTTGCAGATCTAATTCTAAAACCAGTCACATCCACATGATTTGTAGATCTAATTCTAAAACCAGTCCTATCCCCATGATTTGTAGATCTAATTCCATCGGCAGTTCCATACCAACTTTTTTTTTCAAAAAACTTTTTTTTCAAAAAACTTTTCAAAAAACTTTTTTTTTTCAAAAAACTTTTTTTCCAAAAAAATTTTTTTTAAACTTTTTTTTTTCAAAAAACTTTTTTTCCAAAAAAATTTTTTTTAAACTTTTTTTTTTCAAAAAACTTTTTTTTTTTCAAAACTTTATTTTCAAAAACTTTTTTTTTTCAAAAAACTTAAATGCATTTTCTACTATTACTTCATAACAGTTTCGAGCGAGCCCACGCAGTTTCTGCAGGAACTACTTTTCTAGTTATTTATTTGTTTATCTATCATACTGTAGACGGGAACTTCGGTTCCTTTCTACTCCTACATACTTAGTGAGAAAATGAAAATAAAAACATCAATGTGTTAAGTTTACAGTGGCGAAGTGTGCTATTATTTTTTATAGCAATCGGCCAAATGGTGGCGCTGTAGGAAGCCTTCGAAAGTGCGATCTTTGAACAGGTATAGCTCATGCTGTGTTATACATACAGCCATGAAACTTGTATACACTTATGCGTCTCCTCATGCCGAACAACTTTTACCCTCTAACTTTTGACCTCTGACCTTTAGGTCTCCCACAATTCGGAATTATATGAAAAACAGTAAAAATCTATCTCCTCCTGGGATTTTCGCATCAAGTGCACAAAACATTTTTCACATGAACTTTGGACCAATACGGTCAGATTGATCAACCAGATTTTTTTTAAAGTGAAATATAATTTTTTAATAATTCAATCAATATTGCGGTATTATGCAAATTATTCTTCGGCCTCTAAATCATACATGCAAAGTTACACGTTCATGGCATTTGGCAAAGATGTGGAGGGTTAGTCAAAGTATCACTGAAACCAATTTTATTCCAATCGGCCAAAGGGGGGCGCTATACGAAGCGTTTGAAAATTCAAACTTCAAACGGGCATAAGTCATGACTCGTTTTGTTTGAAGACATGCAACTTGTTAAACCCGTGCTTTGACTCGAGCGGAAGACATCTGTGTCGTTGTTAAGTAAGCTCCGCCCTTCGATTTTCCGCCATATTGAGCAGTTTGTAAAACGCGTAAACCCGCTTTTATTCTGGAATTTTCGCTCCACGTGCACAAAACTTTTTTTACGTGAACTTTGGACCGATATCTAAAGATCTGTCAGATCGGATTTCTTTAAAATTGAAACATGCTTTTTTAAATAAATTCAATGAATATTGCAGTTTTATGCAAATTATTCTTCTGCCTCTAAATCATACATGCAAAGTAACATGTTCATGGCATTTGGCAAAGATGTAGAGTGTTAGTCCAAATATCACTAAAACCAATCTTACCCCAATTGGCCAAAGGGGGGCGCTATATCATTTTGAGCAGTTTGTGAAACGCTTAAACCCGTTAGGATTTTTTTTTTGCAATTTGCATGAAACATTCTACACACAATCTAAGGACCTTTATCTAATATGCCTATGAAGTGCACACACACAAAAAAATTATAATAATGAATATAGCTGCAAGCAGCGATAAAGTGGCCAAAGCCAAAAACACCTCAAATCATGAACACAGCCTGCAATGTGCGTGAAATCTTGCAAGCACATTCCCAATAGGTCAAGGAACAGATACCACCCTTCTTACATTGGCCTGTTATAGCGCCACCAGCGGGTCAACTTTTGCACAACACATTTTTGGAACAAAATGGACCAATCGTTGACGTCAGTAACGTCAAAGAGAGCACTGCCTGCGATCTTGACATTTTGTACTTTTATAGCCATTGTTTTCTGGCTTGAAGCGAGCCCACAATTGTTTCGAAGGAACAATATTTTTCTAGTTATTGTGGGCTCGCCTATAAGGCGAGCACACTTTAGATATTGTCATTATTTATTTATTTATTTATATACTATATCAAGTTCTCCTCAAAACTTCGGTTCCTTTCTACTCCTACATACTTAGTGAGAAAATGAAACTAAAAACATCAATGTGTTCAGTTTACAGTGGCGAAGTGTGCTATTATTTTCTATAGCAATCGGCCAAATGGTGGCGCTGTAGGAAGCCTTCGAAAGTGCGATCTTTGAACAGGTATAGCTCATGCTGTGTTATACATACAGCCATGAAACCTGTATACACTTATGCGTCTCCTCATGCCGAACAACTTTTACCCTCTAACTTTTGACCTCTGACCTTTAGGTCTCCCACAATTCGGAATTATATGAAAAACAGTAAAAATCTATCTCCTCCTGGGATTTTCGCGTTACGCGCATGAAACTTTTTTCACATGAACTTTGGACCAATACGTTCAGATTGATCAACCAGATTTTTTTTAAAGTGAAATATAATTTTTTAATAATTCAATCAACATTGCGGTTTTATGCAAATTATTCTTCGGCCTCTAAATCATACATGCAAAGTTACACGTTCATGGCATTTGGCAAAGATGTGGAGGGTTAGTCAAAGTATCACTGAAACCAATTTTATTCCAATCGGCCAAAGGGGGGCGCTATACGAAGCGTTTGAAAATTCAAACTTCAAACGGGCATAAGTCATGACTCGTTTTGTTTGAAGACATGCAACTTGTTACACGCGTGCTTTGACTCGAGCGGAAGACATCTGTGTCGTTGTTAAGTAAGCTCCGCCCTTCGATTTTCCGCCATATTGAGCAGTTTGTAAAACGCGTAAACCTGCTTTTATTCTGGAATTTTCGCTCCACGTGCACAAAACATTTTTTACGTGAACTTTGGACCGATATCTAAAGATCTGTCAGATCGGATTTCTTTAAAATTGAAACATGCTTTTTAAAATAAATTCAATGAATATTGCAGTTTTATGCAAATTATTCTTCTGCCTCTAAATCATACATGCAAAGTAACATGTTCATGGCATTTGGCAAAGATGTAGAGTGTTAGTCCAAATATCACTAAAACCAATCTTACCCCAATTGGCCAAAGGGGGGCGCTATATCATTTTGAGCAGTTTGTGAAACGCTTAAACCCGTTGGGATTTGCATGAAACATTCTACACACAATCTAAGGACCTTTATCTAATATGCCTATGAAGTGCACACACACAAAAAAATTATAATAATGAATATAGCTGCAAGCAGCGATAAAGTGGCCAAAGCCAAAAACACCTCAAATCATGAACACAGCCTGCAATGTGCGTGAAATCTTGCAAGCACATTCCCAATAGGTCAAGGAACAGATACCACCCTTCTTACATTGGCCTGTTAAAGCGCCACCAGCGGGTCAACTTTTGCACAACACATTTTTGGAACAAAATGGACCAATCGTTGACGTCAGTAAAGTCAAAGAGAGCACTGCCTGCGATCTTGACATTTTGTACTTTTATAGCCATTGTTTTCTGGCTTGAAGCGAGCCCACAATTGTTTCGAAGGAACAATATTTTTCTAGTTTATATACCAAGTTCTCCTCAAAACTTCGGTTCCTTTCTACTCCTACGTACTTAGTGAGAAAATGAAAATAAAAACATCAATGTGTTCAGCTTACTGTGGCGAAGTGTGCTATTACTTTTTACAGCAATCGGCCAAATGGTGGCGCTGTAGGAAGCCTTCGAAAGTGCGATCTTTGAACAGGTATAGCTCATGCTGTGTTATACATACAGCCATGAAACCTGTATACACTTATGCGTCTCCTCATGCCGAACAACTTTTACCCTCTAACTTTTGACCTCTGACCTTTAGGTCTCCCACAATTCGGAATTATATGAAAAACAGTAAAAATCTATCTCCTCCTGGGATTTTTGCACAAAACTTTTTTCACATGAACTTTGGACCAATACGGTCAGATTGATCAACCAGATTTTTTTTAAAGTGAAATATAATTTTTTAATAATTCAATAAATATTGCGGTTTTATGCAAATTATTCTTCGGCCTCTAAATCATACATGCAAAGTTACAAGTTCATGGCATTTGGCAAAGATGTGGAGGGTTAGTCAAAGTATCACTGAAACCAATTTTATTCCAATCGGCCAAAGGGGGGCGCTATACGAAGCGTCTGAAAATTCAAACTTCAAACGGGCATAAGTCATGACTCGTTTCGTTTGAAGACATGCAACTTGTTACACGCGTGCTTTGACTCAAGCGGAAGACATCTGTGTCGTTGTTAAAGTTGTACTATGTAACTTTTTTTACAAAACAAATCTTAAAATTCTCCTAACTATTAAATCACAAAAGTTTTAGAAGATCCGCGCCGTGAATTTCAGCCTGTAAAGCCTTCTCTGTATGTAAACTGAGATCCTTGCCGTGGACCGGATCTCGCGCCAAAATTGCGTCATCACACTACCGGCCAATCACAGCGAGGGTTATACAACTGCCGGCCAATCACAGCGCATCTTGAAGTGGGGTCGCTATGGCAGCCATATTTGTTGTCGCCCGTTTGTACCATCCCTTCTCTAGGTAATTTCGCCTACCAGGCAGGGTGAAGGAGTCCGTATCTCTGGAATTACTGAACGCACAGGAACAAGGGACCCCTTAAAAGATAGATCTCAGCGAGGTGGAGGCAGACGCGGGGGTCTGAAGGTACGAAAAACGTCCGAAAGACGCGGACGCGACCGCGGTTTGCTATAGGGCTAATGACCACTAGTTGGGCATCTTACACAGTATGGCTTTAAGTAAGCTCCGCCCTAAGATTCTCCGCCATTTTGAGCAGTTTGTAAAACGCGTAAACCCGCTTTTATTCTGGAATTTTCGCGTCACGTGCACAAAACTTTTTTTACGTGAACTTTGGACCGATATCTAAAGATCTGTCAGATCGGATTTCTTTAACATTGAAACATGCTTTTTTAAATAATTCAAACAATATTGCATTTTTATGCAAATTATTCTTCTGCCTCTAAAACATACATGCAAAGTCACATTTTCATGACAAAATAGTGTAGAGGGTTAGTTCAAATATCACTGAAACCAATCTTACCCCAAATGGCCAAAGGGGGGCGCTATATAATTTTGAGCAGTTTGTAAAACGCTTAAACCCGTTTTTATTCTAGGATTTTTTTTTGCAATTTGCATGAAACATTCTACACGCAATCTAAGGACCTTTATCTAACATGCCTATGAAGTGCACACAAAAAAATTATAAAATAATAATAATAAATATAGCTGCAAGCAGCGATAAAGTGTCCAAAGCCAAAAACACCTCAAATCATGAACACAGCCTGGGATGTGCGTGAAATCTTGCAAGCACATTCCCAATAGGTCAAGGAACAGATACCAACCTTCTCACATTGGCCTGTTATAGCGCCACCAGCGGGTCAACTTTTGCACAACACATTTTTGGAACAAAATGGACCAATCTTTGACGTCAGTAACGTCAAAGAGAGCACTGCCTGCGATCTTGACATTTTGTGCTTTTATAGCCATTGCTTTCTGCCTTGAAGCGATAGAGACATTGACACTGACAGCACGAGGAGAAGAGTCTCCATCAGGAGAGGAGAAGCAGCAAGCTACGACCGCAGCAGCAGTAGCAGTACCTTTTGGACTAAGCACTAGGACGAGTCATGGAGAGAAGGAGACAGCGATGACACCAGCAGATCTACCGGAATCAAGCAGAACAGGCCGCAGCCTGCACAAGAGAAAGGTGATGATGACTACAGCGAGAGGAGCTACTGACCGCCGCAGTGATGACAGCAGACGTAGCAGTGATGACAACATCCGCAGAGCTGCTGACCGCCACAGTAAGGAGAGCGCTCACCGCCGTGACGACAGAGGACATTGGCGTGCCCGCCATGCTGGCAGGAAGTGCACAGACTGTCTACTGGATGACACCAGCCCAGCAGAGGAAGATTCTACGGAGTCTCGAATGGACAGTGACAGTGACAGTGACAGTGACGATGAGGAGTAGAGAAACCTTTTTGAGACTTTGATCGCCATTGGCAAAAAGTTGAAGAGACACCAAGCACAGTGTGTCCGCTTGACTAAAAAACTGAGTCAGCTTTCAGCGGCAGAAACTGAGCTAACAATGACTTTTGATGACATTTTGTGGAAGATTAAGAAGTCAGGTGTTCACCGAAGAAGTATGACTGAGGAGAGTCAAAATCTTACGAACCCTCAGGAGACGAGGAAGCGCAGAAGAACAGATGACGACCACTGTCAAACTACCAAGCGTGTCATCAGAAGAGCAAGCGCACCACAGAGCAGGAGTCCTGAACCGAAACAGGAGGATGAAAGGATGTCTCAATACGCTGTGAAACAAGCACCAGTGTTTCTCGGAGAACCGAATCTGGACTATAAGCCGTTGTCAAGCATGGAGGTTCAACACATTGAGTGTCATTTGCCAAATCTTGAAGAAGGAGCTTGCGGATGGCTCACCAAGTTAGAGAAGCTTGTCTTGGATATTCCATTAGCGATGGGAGATTTTAAGAGGCTAGTTACACGTGCTACTGGACCCACTGGAGAACAGGTGTTGACTGACATCTTGACCGAAGCAGGACTTACTCAATTAATTGAAAATGGAGAGTACGACGCAGTCCCTTTCGCCGAGCACAGGGGTGTGCTGGGCCGCGCTCTTAGTGTCCACTATCCGTGGAATAAGACGTTTGACTCTGTAGTCATTGACCCACTGCGAGAGGATGAGGATCCCAATAACTACATTTCCAGAGTGTACGAACAGTGGGCAGATTTGACAGGGAGAAATGCTACCCGGAGTGACGTGGATGAAGCCATGGTTAGGACTAAGATTGAAAAGGGTCTACCTGAAGCGATGCTATCTGAACTTGAGCTTGTATGGAACCGCTCTGCAATGAACATTAAATCCTATACGAAACAGGTGGCACACACTGTGAATTTAGTCCGAAAGAGAGATGCCAACGAGAAGTTGCAGGCTATGACTACAAAAAGGAAGTTGCAAGAAGCCCAACTGGCAGAAATCATGGAGAAACGACGACAACAAGAAGGAAGTCAGCCATTGCCATGCGCTGAGCCTGTCAACTACCCGCCCACTGGACAAGTGGTGCCGCAGTATGCAACAGTTCCGGAGTATGATGCCTATCGACCAAACCAGTTCCAGAGACTACAACAGATCCCATCGTATTATGCCGGATGCTACACTTGTGGAGCGATGACCCATTTCACAAGAGATTGTGTAGCTGCAAGTCCCTCATTCCGACAGCAGCAGAGACGACGAGGGAAACTGAAAGCACCCTGTTATATCTGTCACAAGAGAACACATTTTTGGAGACAGTGCAACCGAAGAGAGGAACAGCTTTTGCCCGGACCACAGCATCTATCTTGGAGACGCACGAGCCACCAGCAGGAGAGGATGGAGCCAACAGCTGGCCATCATCAAATGGGTCTATTTTTCCGACAGAATTCAAACAATTGGAGGGAGGTTGACTTTGGTGGCCTACGATGGAGAGAACCAGCCGGAGGAGAAGATGCCACTGCGATAATGGATCCAACTCACGTAGCGGAGCCTGGTACCGATGGACGAGACGTGGAAAGTCTAATTATGCTCTAAGAGAAGATGAGGAGAGCATCATATTCTTGCTGCCACGCCCCTTCCCCTGTCAGAAGATGACAGTGTCATTTCCCCTTTTCCCTGAAAGAAGAAAGTGCCTTGCCCCGCCCCAGTGTCACTTCTGACACAATGATGCCATCTAAAGCCCCCTTTCAGTGCTATCCTGTGGCACGTGTGTCCTTCACACTCTATCCCTATGCTCTATCTAATTTCTAACTCTTTCTTTCTATCTTTTGCTCCGGCAGTATGGCCAAAGCACAGGTGCATATTTTTGTGTGCATTTTTGTACATGAAGACAAAGAAGATCTACATTTTTCGCATTTTTCCTTTTTTTAAGTTTAAGAAAAGACATTCATGTTGCGTTTAGTCTCAGGAAAAGAAACTTATGAAGTGTGTGTCTATGATTTTACAGGTACAATTCCGTAAATTCCCCTACAATCATGGCAGATAACATTTTGGCCATGCCCAATTCGGTGTGTATGAATTTTACCATGTCTGGCTTACTCTTGCATTCATGCAGGTATTATTCATCGGCATCCTACTACAGGCGATGATCCAAACTACATTGGTTTATTATGTTCCTGTAAAAGTCATGGACCCCCATAGCTCCAATACATTAGGTCAATATAGTTGATTGTATCAGTGAGTTGGTTTTATTTAGCTTTGTTCAAATACTTTGATGTTCTAAATTGTGTTGTAGTTGTTTCACTGCCCAGAGGGGACAGTCAACTAGGATACAATTTGAACATTTTAGTAGGTATTTTTAAGATGATCATGACGATTATGTTTTTATTCAATATTTTTGGGGTTTATTTGTTTGGGTTTAGTTAAGTAATCATGAGGGTCTAATTGTACCATAGTTTTTACTGCCCACAGAGACAGTGAACTGTGTTACAATCAGATTAACCTGGAGTTTAACACGGATGGATGGATGGAATCGTTTTTTGGAACAATGTAACTTTAAGCTGTAATATGTATGTAGACCTGTAGTTACCATGTATGTCTGATCAGTTGGGTGTCGAAATATATTGTCTATATTTCGAAGAGGGGATGTGAAGTATATCTGATCAGACAATAACGCATAATAATTCAGCATGATATCAACTTGTATAATTTAGTGTAAAAAGTGAACACATGGCTACTTTGAGATCGAACCAAGACAGTGGCTCCTTCAAAGAGGACATTCTTCGGGTTTAATTGCCTTGGTCCTTTTGTGTCAGGAATGACCTCCTGGAGACCTAAAAATAGTTGACTACAGATAAGGGTTTGTGGGGAGTCATAAAGACAGTGACTCCAGGCCATACTGTAAGCTGATTAGGGCGTCAACAGAGCAGCTGTTAAAAGCTTGTCTTGTCTTATCTAGGAACACATTTTAAAATACAGGGTAACCTTATACTAGTTAAATAATCGATAACTTGGTGAAATGTGGTTAAACACACAGTTGAGTTAATCATATCCTATCTGTGATGATTCTGTGACATTCAAGAAGAGACTACATGCTGATCTTGTCTTCTTGACATACAGTAATTCTTAAACTGTAGTACCTTTAGCATTTAAGGTTTATACTCTTTACATTGTCAGATGCAAACACATGTTTAAGGGTTTTGGTTTATACAAGTGAGACATACAGTATACACATTGAGTAATAAGGTAGAACTGTACTTTAAGACATTACATTTGTTTGGGGTTAAAAATAGTGAACCAAGGAGTAGGTCATAAACTGTGCCTGCCTCCCCCAGGCCCACAGGCAGCTAAAAACCGCAGGGTGTTTACAGCCCAAACCTAGTGTAAACAGGGTCCCATTTCGTTAAATTGGAGACTAAATGCCTCCACCTCTGACCTATGACATAGGAGTCTTTGACCCCTCCTCTGTGTTTGATCTGAATTGTACTTAAAGTGATAGCAAAATGTATCTTAGAAAGGAGAGAAGCCCGCGAACGGCGGAGGACTGTCGGGAAGGCTGGTAGCTCTTGCTTCAGCAAGATGCATTGTCTCATGGAATCAATCTATACTCTGTCAATAAATGGACCAGGAACAACTCAACAACTCCACTGCTGTCCTCATCTTTCCTCTCGAGTCCTTCTTGGCCTTTAGGTATTTCAGTCTGATTCAGTCTAATAGGAGCTATTCCCCAGAAACTACAGTATCAAAGCCTGCGTGACACAGGGGCGTCAAGTGGGTATGGCAGGGGTATGCAGCTGCCATACCCTGGGTCCAGGGGGGAAGATAAAATGTAGTTCTAATATTATAAATCCATGAATGTCTCTTTGTCTATCTGTGCTGGTTATTATGTTGGTAAATTACAGTAAAATAATTACAAATGCAACATTTAAAGCTATACTGTGTAAGTTGCTCAACTAGTGGTCAGTAGCGTCCCCGTCTTTCGGCCGTTTTTCGCCGCAGACCGGGCCTCACACCCCCGCGTCACCCCCGCGTCTGCCTCCACCTCGCCGAGATGTATCTTTGGAGGGGTCCCTGGTTCCTGTGCGTTCAGGCATTCCGGAGAAACGGAATGTTTCACCCGAGTATAGATAGAGACACACAGGCGCCTACAAATATGGCCGCCCTATTGTGATAGCTAGCGACCCCACTTCAAGATGCGCTGTGATTGGCCGGCAGTGTATAACCCTCGCTGTGATTGGCCGGTAGTGTATGATGACGTCATTTTGCCGGGAAATCCCGCCCCTGTCAATGCTAGAAGAAAATATATAAAGAGAAGGCTTCAGAAGCTGAAAATAACGGAGTGGGTGTTCTAAAACTTTAGCGATTTAAGAGTTAGGACAATTTTAAGATTTGTTTTATAAAAAAAGTTACATGGTATAACTTTAACAAAATGGTCACTTTAACAAGGTATTATAATTATATTATAGGTATGTACTTCTTCTTAAAATAAATGTATCATGCCTGTTGCTAAGGGTGCGCCTTCGCGTCTGAACAGACGCCACGCTGTTCACATGACAGAACAAGTATGAAATACCTTAATGAAAGCACAGGTATGAAGCCAGAGAGCCTTGCGTGACAAACAAATAGTTTATCTGCTGTTTCCTCTCGTAACCCTGTCCTCTGGAAAGTAACTAAGTACATGTACTCATAATCACCATATGATGTACCAGTAAGACTCCCTAATCCGTGACCGTCAGGTCGCAGCGTGATTTTAGGGCAAAATGTGTAGGAGCAGTGTCCAAAAATGTGTTTGAAAAAATCTGCCTGAAGGTGGCGCTAAATGGGACAGATCCATGTTGATGAGATGAGTGTACTCAGTGTAGACATACTGTGTACCGATTAGCGTGATTTTAGGGCAAAATCTGTAGGAGCAGTGTCCAAAAATGTGTTTTAAAAAATCTGCCTGAAGGTGGCGCTATATGGGACAGATCCATGTTGATGAGATGGGTGTAGACATACTGTGTACCGATTATTAGCGTGATTTTAGGGCAAAATGTGTAGGAGTAGTGTCCAAAAATGTGTTTTGCAAGATTCGGCCTCACGGTGGCGCTAGAAGAGGGCCATGTGAGAAATGATAGGTGGAGGTTGTGGTTTGGCAAACAAGGAGTGTGTGTGCAACATTTGGCATGGATCGGGGCAACGTTGGCGGAGATATGAGCAGGGCAAAAGTGTGACATGTGACTTGTGACTGACAGACAGACTGACTGACTGACGGACTCACAGCGTGTAAAGTAACTAAGTAAATGTACTCATAATCACCATATGGTGTATAATAGGTGTAAAGTAACTAAGTAAATGTACTCATAATCACCATATGATGTATAATAGGTGTAAAGTAACTAAGTAAATGTACTCATAATCACCATATGGTGTATAATAGCATGGTGTAAAGTAACTAAGTAAATGTACTCATAATCACCATATGGTGTATAGTAGCATGGTGTAAAGTAAATAAGTAAATGTACTCATAATCACCATATGGTGTATAATAGCATGGTGTAAAGTAACTAAGTAAATGTATTGAAGTACTGTATTTAACAAGCTCTGGGAGTTTTTCCTTTCTTTCTTGTTTTACTTTACTGGAGTATTTCCAACTGTCAGTACTTTTACTTCTACTCCACTACAATTACTTGAAAACTTTGGTTACTAGTTACTTTGTAGATTTTAATTATTATTAGGTTACACAACATCAACAACTTCAGCCCTTCTATACTTGTATTACTTTTACATTGGACATTCTGCATGTGGAGTACTTTTACTCTTGGCACTTTAAGTACCTTATAGCCAGCCAGTCACACACACACACACACACACACACACACACACACACACACACACACACACACACACACACACACACACACACACACACACACACACACACACACACAGCCCTAGAGCCACTCCCATGTCAGTTTACTGTAAGTCACATGAGGACAACTTGTATGAAGTAGGAAAAAAAAGAAAAAACAGTTCCATCAGAGGAGGGACTTGAACAGACTCACAAACATGAGTTTCAGAGGAGGGACCACAACTACTGAGACCAGAAGGAAGAAACTGTTATGTAAACTTTGTAGTGTTTCGGTCACAGATATAATAATGAGGTTTTGACTGTTTACTTCTCAAGTCTTTAGGAAATTAGTGTACAACATACAACCAGGTTCGTGTTGCCACGTGAATCAAACCACCTAACGTACCTTACAGAACAGAAACAGCTGAGAAACTGAAGCATTTGGAGACCACATTTCACTCTGAACGACACAGCTAGAGGATTACAGGTTGATGTAAGGTAAGAATTAAACTGGAACCACATGTATGTACAATATGTAGAGTCAATATGTAGACCTAACTCTATCCGTGCACGTGGTGGTGTGTGCGTCCTCACGTGCATGTGGTGGTGTGTGTGTTCTCACGTGCACGACTATTGAGCAACTTCTGGGGTGTTGTCTGTGAACACCAGGAAACAGCCAGCCTTCCTCTATCTGCCCGTTTACTATTATTTATACTCTCAGAGTTACAGAGCTGTAAGGGTCCATTTGGTTCCATTTGTACACTCTCAGAGTCACAGAGCTGTAAGGGTCCATTTGGTTCCATTTGTACACTCTCAGAGTCACAGAGCTGTAAGGGTCCATTTGGTTCCATTTGTACACTCTCAGAGTCACAGAGCCGTAAGGGTCCATTTGGTTCCATTTGTACACTCTCACAGTTACAGAGCCGTAAGGGTCCATTTGGTTCCATTTGTACACTCTCAGAGTTACAGAGCCGTAAGGGTCCATTTGGTTCCATTTACTCTCAGAGTTACAGAGCCGTAAGGGTCCATTTGGTTCCATTTACTCTCAGAGTCACAGAGCCGTAAGGGTCCATTTGGTTCCATTTGTACACTCTCAGAGTTACAGAGCTGTAAGGGTCCATTTGGTTCCATGTGTACACTCTCAGAGTTACAGAGCTGTAAGGGTCCATTTGGTTCCTAATGTACACTCTCAGAGTTACAGACCCCTAAGGGTCCATTTGGTTCCATGTGTACACTCTCACAGTTACAGAGCTGTAAGGGTCCATTTGGTTCCATTTGTACACTCTCAGAGTTACAGAGCTGTAAGGGTCCATTTGGTTCCATTTGTACACTCTCAGAGTCACAGAGCTGTAAGGGTCCATTTGGTTCCATTTGTACACTCTCAGAGTTACAGTGTGTGCGTGCGTGCGTGCGTCTGTGCGTGCGTGTGTGTATGTGTTCAGATGTCAGGGGTTGTAAAAAGGGAGCATTTCTAAGGCATTAGACAATGGACCATGACTTTTAATCAAGGTCTTTAATGCATCATAATAAAGTTTAATCAAGGTCTTTAATGCATCATAATAAAGTTTAATCAAGCTGTTTTTACATTATTGTGAATAATACATGTAACAGTGTTGTAGATCTACAAGCTCACAGTGAGCTTGTTTGAGACCAGTAGTAAAACATAATAAACTAATCATATTGTTATGTCTCTGCGTGTCTCAGGTAGAAGAGCTCATCACTGCAGGTCTGAAGACATCTGACACTGAACATCTTGTCTTCTCCTCCAGCTGAACCTTCTCTGCTTCCCAGGTAAGACCTGTTGCAGGATCTAAACTACTTCTATAGAGACACCCAGGCTCCTACAAATTCACACCTCCTATTGTGACAGTGGCCCCACTTTGGATAAGGATGAACGGAGTACTGCAGCTGCCAATGCAATCCCTATGAGAGGCATCGTGAAATATCATCATTTCAGTGGTTGACTATTGAGGCCATAGCTATTTTTGTTGTGTTCTAATAAAGTGTCCCATGAGTTTAATTTGGCCTTTTTAAAGTGACATATCTGTCATCTTGATACACTACCTACAATATACTTTAATATACTTCATCTGTGAGTCAAAAGTGCTAGCATTGGAAATCTTACGTTTAAGTGGTCGCATGGTACACACGTCATAGACGCATCCCTTGAGGTTTTCAATACCCAGATACGCTTGTCT
>NW_027664843.1:57500-105859 GCF_963921795.1 Nannobrachium achirus
AACCCTTTAAACCAACAGCCTGGTGGAGACTCCATCTTAACCCTTTAAACCAACAGCCTGGTGGAGACTCCATCTTAAACCTTTAAACCAACAGCCTGGTGGAGACTCCATCTTAAACCTTTAAACCAACAGCCTGGTGGAGACGTCTCTCTGTGTCTCTGCACTGAAACTACAGCCTCCATCTTAACCAACAGCCAAGGAGTGACTCGTAAAACATCCTTCTAGTGATCCATGTAGAGTATTGTTATATTATGTTGTATAAAACATCCTTCTAGTGATCCATGTATAGTATTGATATATTATGTTGTATAAAACATTCTTCTAGTGATCCATGTAGAGTATTGATATATTATGTTGTATAAAACATTCTTCTAGTGATCCATGTAGAGTATTGTTATATTATGTTGTATAAAACATTCTTCTAGTGATCCATGTAGAGTATTGTTATATTATGTTGTATAAAACATTCTTCTAGTGATCCATGTAGAGTATTGATATATTATGTTGTATAAAACATCCTTCTAGTGATCCATGTAGAGTATTGTTATATTATGTTGTATAAAACATCCTTCTAGTGATCCATGTAGAGTATTGTTATATTATGTTGTATACAACATCCTTCTAGTGATCCATGTAGACTGTAGAGTATTGTTATATTATGTTGTATAAAACATCCTTCTAGTGATCCATGTAGAGTATTGTTATATTATGTTGTATAAAACATCCTTCTATTGATCCATGTAGAGTATTGTTATATTATGTTGTATAAAACATTCTTCAAGTGATCCATGTAGAGTATTGTTATACTAGAAAATAAAATTTCTAAGAAATTTTAAGTGTTCCTGCAGCTCGCTAAGTGTGTGCAACCTTGTATGTGTTAACATTAGCATATTTGTTAGCATTAGCATTTGTTAGCATTAGCATGTGTTAGCATTAGCATTTGTTAGCATTAGCATTAGCGGTTACGTTTTGCGCGTTTGTGGTGCCCCCTATGGGTCGAAGTGGAAATGCTTATAGCGCCCCCCACTTGTGGTTAAAATTTGGTGTTGACTGGATGTTTCGTTTGTGATTTATGGCTACTTCTTACAAAACGGGCTCCTCCCGCTAACTTTGGAACCCTGTTACGGAAGAACGGTATAGACTATCAAAATATAGTTTAAATATGTTTATCGCATGAGTCCATAGATCGTGTGTATCGATTTTTGTGACATTTGGAGAAAATATGTAGGAAAAGGAGCAAAAAGTGTGTTTTGAAGAAAATTCAAAATGGCGGAAAATCTATCCTGACGCAAATGGGCGTGGCCTATATGAGGAGATGCGGCATGACCCAAGGAATCCAGGGAAAAAGGAATTTTTATTTTCCAACCCACGGTTCAAGAGTTACAGGCCGAAAGGTAAAGTGGACTGTTATAGCGCCACCATGAGGCCAACTGACGAAATTATTTTTTATTTAATCCTTGATATCATTATAAATCTCCTCTCCAAGTTTTGAAACTGTAGCCCCTATGGTTTGTGAGAAAAAAAATATTGAATGTGAGTTTTTGCGATTCCCATTATAAGTCAATGGGTAAAATTAATTCACTAATAAATTAATATCAATTAAACGATACAACTTTTCTCTTAGAAAAGTAATAGCACACCATTCCCGGTCGAGCCGCATGTTTTGATGTATATATTGCGGCGGTGGCGTAAATCGTGCAGCACTTATTACGTGCCGAAATTTGCAAGAACATTACCGACTTACTTAAGTATGGCGGATTACAATAAGTGTTCTGCTATTGCATAGCAGGCACACTTAATTATATTGTATAAAACATTCTTCTAGTGATCCATGTAGAGTATTGTTATATTATGTTGTATAAAACATCCTTCTAGTGATCCATGTAGAGTATTGTTATATTATGTTGTATAAAACATCCTTCTAGTGATCCATGTAGAGTATTGTTATATTATGTTGTATAAAACATTCTTCTAGTGATCCATGTAGAGTATTGTTATATTATGTTGTATAAAACATCCTTCTAGTGATCCATGTAGAGTAAGTATTGTTATATTATGTTGTATAAAACATCCTTCTATATGGCGTCATATAAGAACTGTGTTCCAAACATTAAAAAAATGATCTCAGCAGTTTGACTCATATGGATATGAAGAATCAACTGATGGTGAGAAAACACTAATGTTACTGTCGCCGAATAAGTTACATTTTCACCAGAAACAGGCTTTATCAAATATGAGTGACTGACTATCATAAACCATATAGAGCCTCCTCGCCGAATATCGCAAAGACCGTTTGTTTATTTTTGTGTGTGTGTGATTGTGCTGGTTGTCTATTTTGTTCTTGCTGAATAAAAATGACTTGTAAATCAGTGTTCATTAGCAGATCCCAGGAAACCAGGAATGTCATGAACAGTAGCCAGTCAATTAACACCAGAATAGCAACACATATAGCATTTTGTATTTTATAAATGTTTGTGTGTGTGTGTGTGTGTGTGTGTGTGTGTGTGTGTGTGTGTGTGTGTGTGTGTGTGTGTGTGTGGGTTCTCCATGGATCGCCACCTTGTCGTGGTGGAGAGCCTTGCGTGTTCCAATGAACCTAAGAGCGATGCCGTCGGGGGCGTAAGCCCCTGGTAGGGTCACCCATGGCGGTAAGGTCGAGGGCGAGGTTCCAGACGAAGAGCGATCTGAAGAAGACCTTCAACGGCGGAGTGGGCGGATGATGGTAGCAGAGAAGCTCCACAACGGCCACAAAGGCGGAAGAAGGCTGCAGCAAGGATTGGCCCCCAATTGTCTTGGTCTCCATGCCATTGGATCCTGGTCTTTTCCTTGCCAAGGACAGTGTGGTGGCTGTCTGTGCACCAGTCTCCCCACTTTAAAAGATACCATGCACAGGCGTTCTCCTGAAGGACCCACCATAACCCAACCCCCCCCAAGTCCTATGGCGTTCAGGAAATGGTGACGGGAGCAGGACAGTGAAGTCTGGGAGCTTCTAGCCATGCACTGGCACATAGGCGGTGGGTGCTTGACTCCGTCGCTGTGCTCTCGGACCGAGGCAGAGAGAGCATTTCGGCAGCAGCACTCATGTCTGAGCAGCCCTATTAAGGATCCACTCTGCTCACCCCGTATGGGGAAGGGGCTAGAAAAGGTGCCCTAAAAATAGCCTGCCTCTTATAACCTGACTGGATTACCGCGTCCAGTGGGTTCACCTTATTGCGGTCGAAAATACAGAAAAACAATGCATATTGGAGCATGGAACGTGCGAACACTCATGGACAGTGCCTCCAGTGATCGTCCTGAAAGAAGATCTGCAATCATTGCCAGGGAGCTGAAAAGGTGTAAGATCGACATCGCCGCCCTGTCTGAAACCCACCTGGCCGAGGAGGGGCAACTGAAGGAGGAGAAAGGTGGATACACCTTCTTCTGGAAGGGAAAATCGGCTGATGAACCCAGAATCCACGGAGTGGGTTTTGCCATCAAGAACCGGCTAATCTCCCAACTCTCCGAATCACCTGTAGGAATCAATGAGCGACTCATGACCCTACGCCTGAGGCTATCAAACGACCAGATGGCCACGGCTGTGAGTGCCTATGCACCAACCCTGGACTCACAAGATGAAGATAAGGAGACCTTCTATGCAACCCTAGACCAGGTCCTATCGAGCATCCCGAAAGAGGACAAGATCCTGTTACTCGGTGACTTCAATGCCAGGGTTGGCAAGGATCACATGCTCTGGAAAGGCACTATAGGCAAGGAGGGTGTTGGTAATGTCAACTCCAACGGACTCCTCCTTCTTTCAAAGTGTGCTGAACATGAGCTAGTGATAACCAACACCTGTTTCCGCCAGAGAAACCGTTTTAAAACCTCCTGGATGCACCCCCGATCGAAGCGCTGGCATCTCATAGACTATGTCATTGTCAGGGCCAGAGATCGCAAAGACGTCAACATCACAAGGGCCATGATCTGCACGGACAACTGCTGGACAGACCACCGCCTCATCCGGTCCACCATGAATATCGAGCTGCGGCAGAAAAGGAGGACACAGAGGAAACTGATACGTCCCAAATTTAACATTGACAGCTTGGGAGACATCAGGAAGGTGCAACATCTTCAAGACACTCTGCTTGAGAGACTCCCTGAAGAACACCCAGAGGGTGTGGAAGAACACTGGGCAGCCCTAAAGACCATACTCCTGGAGACCAGCAAGGACACCGTTGGCTATAAGACCAAGAAACATCAAGACTGGTTTGATGAAAACGATGTCGATATACAAGATCTTATAGATGCCAAATGGACAGCCTTTCATGCTTGGCAGAATGACACCAGCTGCAGGGCCAAAAGGCAGGCCCATTCCAAGGCTAAGGTTCTTGTCCAGAGTAGGGTACGGGAGCTGAAGAACAAATGGTGGATGGAGAAGGCCCTGGAAATCCAGAGGCTTGCTGACTCTGGTGACACCAGGGGCTTCTTCAATGCCACCAAGGCTGTTTATGGGCCCAGCTATCGTGGTCTAAACCCCCTCCGCTCCAAAGATGGACATACCCTGCTGAAGGATGGTGCAGGAATCAGTGCTAGATGGCAAGAGCACTTCCAAGAGCTCCTGAATCGGAACACCTCAGTTGAGCTCGAAACCATCAACCAAATCCCTCAGCGTCCTATTATGGAGCATTTAGAAGCCACCCCATCTGAAAATGAGGTTCTGGATGCCATCAGGAAACTCGGTAACAACAAAGCCTCCGGAACAGATGGGATACCAGCAGAGATACTTAAGCAAGGTGGACCGAAACTCCATTGCCACATCCATAGCTTGCTTTATAAGATCTGGGACAAGGAAGAAATCCCTTCTGAACTCAGGGACGCCCTGATTGTCACAATATTCAAGAAGGGAGATAAGGCGGAATGTGGCAACTACAGAGGCATCTCCCTCCTGTCCACAACAGGCAAAGTACTGGCCCGTATACTGGCCAACCGGCTGCTGCCACTGTCAGAAGACATCCTCCCAGAGACCCAGTGCGGCTTTCGTCCTGCCAGGGGAACCTCGGACATGATTTTTACAGCACGTCAACTGCAAGAAAAATGTCGGGAACAACACCTACCACTGTATATGGCATTCATCGACCTCACAAAGGCCTTTGACTCCGTGAACAGAACTGCCCTCTGGTGTGCACTCTCCAAGATCGGATGCCCTGAAAAGTATCTGAAGATCTTGCGTTTGCTGCATGATGATATGACCGCAACTGTAGTTGGCAATGGCGGCTCGGAAACGGCTCCTTTCAAAGTCGACACTGGTGTCAAACAGGGCTGCATTATCGCACCAACCCTTTTCGCCATCTACATCTCAGCCATCCTCCACCTCACCAGCCACAACCTACCTGAGGGAGTCAAGCTTATCTACAGGACTGACGGGGGGCTCTTCAACCTCAACCGGTTCAAGGCAAAAAGCAAGGTGCTCACATCCTCCATCATGGAGCTCCAATACGCAGACGATAACGCCCTAGTTGCTCATTCTGAAGCGGACCTCCAGAACATCTTGGATGCTTTTGCCAGAGCCTATCGTCTCCTGGGACTTGACATTAATATCAAGAAGACTCAGATCTTGTACCAACCAGCTCCTGACACCCCCTCTCAGACCCCCACAATTAATGTGGAGAACAACGTTCTAGAAAATGTGGATCAATTTGCGTATCTTGGCAGTCTTCTCTCCACAAGAGCTGTCATTGATGCCGAAATTCACCACCGCATAGGGTGTGCCAGCGCAGCTTTTGCTAGGCTGAGGAGGAGAGTGTTTGAAAACCGGGACATTCAGAACAACACCAAGCTGCTTGTCTACCAAGCTGTAGTTCTGCCCACTCTGCTCTATGGGGCTGATAGCTGGACCACCTACAGCAGACACCTGAAGGCCCTGGAGCAGTACCACCAACGATGTCTCCGTAAGATTCTCAGGGTCTCTTGGGAAGATAGGCGAACCAATATCAGTGTTCTGAAGGAAGCCAACATCCCCACCATCGCTGCAACCATCGTTCGCCACCAGCTACGGTGGACAGGCCATGTAATCCGCATGCCTAACTACCGCCTTCCGAAGCAAATGCTGTACGGCCAGCTGAAGGAAGGAAAACGCACCCAAGGTGGGCAGAAAAAGAGGTTCAAGGACAACATCAAAATCCACCTGAGAAATTGTCGTTTCAACCTCAAGAACTGGGAGGAGGCTGCTCTCCAGAGAGGAAAGTGGAGCAAGATGGTTCATGACGGCACGGCACAGGTCGAGAAGGACCTCCACAGTGCCGCAGAAACAAAGAGGCAACAGAGAAAGGAGAGAATCGCAACCCAAGCAGCTCCACAAGCCACCACCACCACCACCACCACCATGTCAACCACTCACATATGCACCCACTGCAATAGAGACTGTGGATCAAGGATTGGCCTCTACAGCCACCTGAGGACCCACAGATGACCAGACCCACCGACAGGAGGACAATCATACTCGTTTCGAGTGATCGCCGATGATGATGATGATGGTGTGTGTGTGTGTGTGTGTGTGTGTGTGTGTGTGTGTGTGTGTGTGTGTGTGTGTGTGTGTGTGTGTGTGTGTGTGGTGTTTGGACAACAAGGTGAAGTGTAATTGACATCAGACCTGGCTTATACTGTACCTTACATGACTGTACATATTACACTGTGCAAAAGTCTAAAGTGTTCAAACATCATCAATCCATCCATCCATCCATCCATCCATCTTCAACCAAGATGGATGGATCCGGAATCGGGTCGCGGGGGTAACAGTTCCAACTGAGACATCCAGATTTCCTTATCCTGAGCAACTTCCTCCACTCCCTCAGGGGGTATACCGAGACGTTCCCAAGCCAGTTTGGAGATGTAATCATCAATAAGGGTTACAATACATTTATAAACATACAGTATTGTTCTATGTTTTGTTGTAAATTGTCCTGTTATAAATAAATACTGGAGAACTATTCTTTTATGTCCATCATAATTACACTAGCCTGACACTCAGCCTGAATTGACATAACCTGTTGTCTTCATCATAATTACACTGCAGTACCACTGCAATCCTTCATAACCTGTTGTCTTGGACTTGGAGGATTCAGTCCACAGTTTAAACATTATGCTATTCATTCACATAGAACTTGTTTATGTATTGATTTGTAAAGCCTGTTCCACAAAAGCCGATCTACAAGCTAAGCTCACAACGCGTCACAGTGAGACATGTCATATTTACATGTTGATTTAAGCTCTGGTATGAAAGTGAAATGTGGCCTGATATTAGTGCACAGCTACCTTGGCTTTAGCACAAATCAACAGAGGGTTTTTCTGCCCTGACCAGACCAACTGTAGATGGATTTTTAAATATCAATGTTGTTGTTGTCATCTTTCACCAGAACCATCAGAAGAAGCAGCAAGGAAGACATAAAGATGGGGAACCTCCTAACATGCAAGGTATGTTTATTTACACACCACACTAACTGAAGACCAGAGTTTATGTTTAAATACATGGTAGACATTCACTGTAAGAGTTAGGACCAGATATGTACATCATAACTGTCAGAGACCAGCTATTTCAATAGTTCTTTTTTAAATATAAATCAGTGCTATTGAACACCCTTTACTATTTAGTATTTATATTTTACAATTAGGCCTATTGAACCAATGAAAAGTATTAAACCTCCTAATTCCACCTGACCTACATTTGCCTATATAATGAATCCAAATATGTTTTAGAAACAGTGCATGTATAATTGTACATTAAAGTGTATACTATATACTATTAATGTATATAAAGTATGGTTAAGCTTGTGTTCAGTGTCTTCACAACCAAAACATGAAGAGAATGAAGCTGAGATGTTATCATCCTCTGTTTGTACCAGGCCTCAACCTTGGGGCCACTTGAGGAACGCATCTTGAAAACTCTCGATAAGCTCAAAGATTTTGAGTTTGAGGGCTTCAAGTTTCATCTGCGACTCCCCGAGGTCCTTGAAGGCCTCGCTCCAATCCCAAAGAGAAAGGAGGAGGACAGGAGGACCATTGCTTGTCTGATGGTGCGGAGCTACTCCAGTGATGAAGCTCAGAAGATCATAGCGATCATTCTGAACAACATCCACAGGAATGATCTACTGGACAACCAAGGTAGGAGGAGACAAGTTAACAATAGATTGAAACATAATTACACTATATTGTAGTTGGAGACCAGAAAGGGTGTCGTTCCGACGAACCATTAGTCTGACGGTACTTAAACCTTAACCCTAACCCAGTAAAACTACCTTAACCCTACCTCAGTAAAACTACCTTAACCCTAACCCAGTAAAACTACCTTAACCCTACCTCAGTAAAACTACCTTAACCCTAACCCAGTAAAACTACCTGTCTACCTTAACCCTAACCCAGTAAAACTACCTTAACCCTAACCCAGTAAAACTACCTTAACCCTAACCCAGTAAAACTACCTTAACCCTAACCCAGTAAAACTACCTTAACCCTAACCCAGTAAAACTACCCTAACCCTACCTCAGTAAAACTACCTTAACCCTAACCCAGTAAAACTACCTTAACCCTAACCCAGTAAAACTACCTTAACCCTAACCCAGTAAAACTACCTTAACCCTAACCCAGTAAAACTACCTTAACCCTAACCCAGTAAAACTACCTTAACCCTAACCCAGTAAAACTACCTTAACCCTAACCCAGTAAAACTACCTTAACCCTACCTCAGTAAAACTACCTTAACCCTAACCCAGTAAAACTACCTTAACCCTACCTCAGTAAAACTACCTTAACCCTAACCCAGTAAAACTACCCTAACCCTACCTCAGTAAAACTACCTTAACCCTAACCCAGTAAAACTACCTTAACCCTAACCCAGTAAAACTACCTTAACCCTAACCCAGTAAAACTACCTTAACCCTAACCCAGTAAAACTACCTTAACCCTACCTCAGTAAAACTACCTTAACCCTAACCCAGTAAAACTAACCCTAACCCAGTAAAACTACCTTAACCCTACCTCAGTAAAACTATGACTCTGATGGAGGGCGCTATTGTGCAATCCATTCATATCCATTCAGCCATAGTAGGTTTCTTATACAAGTCTTTTCTGACACAATAGTTGAAACATCAACCCAACATGAAGCTAAAGACCCACCGATGCCAGCTTCAACTTCACCAAGTAGAGACGTCTCTAAAGGTGAGCTGACTCTATGAATAGATGTCTTCAATGAACTGATGAACCACTTGAACCCCAGCATCCATATTCTGGTGGGAATATTATCCAAACATAGCAGATCTACAAGCTCACAGCGCGTTGCAACGCGTTGCATTGTGAGCTTGTAGATTGGCTATTTTTGACAAAGAGATTTGGTGTAGACTAGACAAAACATCAGTCCACTCCAAGTACAGAGCAAACTGAGGTCCAGTTTAATAAGGTTAGAGGGTTTAACACAAGCATGTTGGAGCCGTCAGCCCAGACCATTTAGACATTTAGAAGTTAATTATCTTTGCTCAGGAAATTCAGATTCAATGAATTAAAATGACCAGAGGTTCGACACGATACGTCCCTCATGTCTAGAGTTCAGACCTCTATGTTTTGATTGGTTGATTGAATTTTTAATCAGGCAAAAATGTAGAACAGTACAATTACAGTCAATATAAATATATATATATATATATATATATATATATATATATATATATATATATATATATAAAATAATAATTAGTAAAGCACAAGTACAGTCAAACCAACCTGCCAAAAGAAACACTCCAAAAAAAGCCCTTGCAGTCTTGTTTCTGTTGGAGGTTCTTGGTATTCAATTCATCAACATATAAAGTAGCATAAAAACATTCAATATCACAAGTAGGGGGTGATCACTTCTCCCCTGTTTAAGAGAGAAATTATAACTACCTCCACCTTTGTTGGCCCTCACATGTTCATGGGGTTTGCGTTTAAATAAGCCAAGCTGAAGTTTCATGGACAAACAAGTTCTTTAACATAATTTTCCTATGACCCGAGTACCCTACGAGGGTTAAATCACAAACATAATCAATGCAATATAATAATAACCATTAATATAAGGATAATCACTGCCAGGTAAAATAATAGATTTCTCATACAAGTGTGTTGTCTTTTCTGAATAGTTGAAACATCAGCCCAACATGAAGCTAAAGACCCACCAATGCCAGCTTCAACTTCAACAAGTAGAGACGTCTCTAAAGGTGAGCTGACTATGAATAGATGTCTTCAATGAACTGATGAACCACTTGAACCCCAGCATCCATATTCTGGTGGGAATATTAGCCAAACATAGCAGATCTACAAGCTCTCAACGCGTTGCAACGCATTGTGAGCTTGTAGATTGGCTATTTTTGATGAAGAGATTTGGTGTAGACAAAACATCAGTCCAAGTACAGAGTGAGATACGCGGGTAGTTCCGAAATATGCAATTATGTGGCCTTTTTAAAAACATGTGACCCCCGCACATTTGGTTGCAGGAAATTATGTGATACTTAGTGGACGCAGTCTGGCCCCCACACGCTTAGAATACATTTCTAGGGCGAAAAGAAAAATAATCCACCTGACAGAAAGCTTTCAACTGTCCACTGAAACCTTTGGTTTGGTGAGGAGCTAAACAGTTTTTGTTATTTTCGGACCAGACGAGCAGGTTTTCCGGTTTTGCCAAGGAGTTGTGGATGTAGACTAACATAGCGTTAGGGGGAACTCCACTAACGCTATGGATCAGAGCTGCATTACACACAGACCTTAAGAAAATGTAAATGATAACACTTTAATAAAGGTGTTCACTTCTCTCCTCCACAGAACCACCTGAACCAAAGATCAGCCGTTCTGTTCCAGGTACAGACCCACTCTCTTCACAAGATATCCATAATTCCATATATACACATTTTTCTATCAACGTAACATCTTGAGACATCTTATTTATTACAGTATGTTATCCTTTGTTTTGTGTAAAGACAAAAGGGCTTTCTTCATCAAGAATCGGGGGACTTTGGTCAATAACGTCAAGACCGTGGATGACATCGTAGATGACCTGATAAGCTGGGGGTTCCCTGCTGGTTTGGCCGCTAAAGTCCGTGCTGAGACCACAGACCAAGACCGCATGAGAAGGATCCTGGACAGTGTGAGCAGCGATGCATGCGCAGAAGCCCTGTTCAAAGGCCTACTCGAGCATCAAAACGATGTTATGATGGAATTACTGGGATCTTCATTGGAGATGTCAGGTAAAAAATGAAAAAGATGATGATTCTTTGTTCTGGGTGGGTGTACTCATAATGTCTGCTTTGTTGGACTGCATAATTAGAAAGTATGAATATTACACACAGACCTAAAGACAAATGAAAACATGCATGCACACACAGACTAGAGTCCACCAGGGTTCTGTAGACCTTTTTCCAGAGTCCTGCCATGTAGCAGTGGTACAACTTGAACCCTCAGTGGTACAACTTGATACCTCAGTGGTACAACTTGATACCTCAGTGGTACAACTTGATACCTCAGTGGTACAATACCTCAGTGGTACAACTTGATACCTCTGTGGTACAACTTGATACCTCAGTGGTACAACTTGATACCTCAGTGGTACAACTTGAACCCTCAGTGGTACAACTTGATACCTCAGTGGTACAACCTGAACCCTCAGTGGTACAACTTGAACCCTCTGTGGTACAACTTGATACCTCAGTGGTACAATACCTCAGTGGTACAACTTGATACCTCAGTGGTACAACTTGATACCTCAGTGGTACAACTTGATACCTCTGCTATGACTGCCGTTGCTAAAAAGAGGGCGTGGCAGTCATGATCTGGATGTTAAAAAGAGGGTTTGACAGTCATGATCTGGATGTTAAAAAGAGGGTTTGACAGTCATGATCTGGATGTTAAAAAGAGGGTTTGACAGTCATGATCTGGATGTTAAAAAGAGGGTTTGACAGTCATGATCTGGATGTTAAAAAGAGGGTTTGGCAGTCATCATCTGGATGTTAAAAAGAGGGCGTGGCAGTCATGATCTGGATGTTAAAAAGAGGGCGTGGCAGTCATGATCTGGATGTTAAAAAGAGGGCGTGGCAGTCATGATCTGGTGCTGGAACCTGAATGAATGTTGCTAGTAAGAAAGATGATTCAGTAATCCTGGTCTCTATACTGCCTCCCCCTGGCCAGCCGGGGCCCTTGATGGAGGGGAAAGGAACTGGTTGGAATAACGTGTCCCTTCCACGCGCTACGTCCATCCCGGGGAAATCCCCCCTGTCAGGTGAAAAGAAACAACTTGGACTCCTCATGCATTGAAGGAAGCATGAGGTCAGTTGTCTCCCCAGGTGCAGCAGAGGGAGAGCAGAGCCCAGGATTTCATAGGCAATTGGCACTGGGTGAAAATGGGTTGTAAAATCGTGGGATAGATTAAAGCGATTGACACATATATAATAATGTGGAGCCTACTCTCTCTCTCTCTCTCTCTCTCTCTCTCTCTCTCTCTCTCTCTCTCTCTCTCTCTCTCTCTCTCTCTCTCGTCTGTCTGTTAAACATGGAATTGATTTGTTCACTACAGGTCCGTTGGTGAAAACATCAGGGCTTCTCATTACTGACTATGAAGAGCAGCTTCAAGAGAGCATGTACAACACATGTCTAGATGTAAAGTTGGGCACAAAGTCTGAGGTCATGTTTAAAGACATCTACACCGTGCTCTACAATTTAGGCATCAGTTTCACAGACATCCACAAACATCATGAGGTCAGACAGATGGAGAGGAAGAAGGCAGGAGAGGGAAAAGAAATTGGACTCAGTGAAATATTCAAAGATCCTTCTGGAAGAAACAAAAGAACCGTGCTGACCGTTGGCTGTGCAGGAATTGGCAAATCTTTCCTCCTTCACAAATTCTTGTTTGACTGGGCCAAGAAAGGTTTTCCCCAAGATCCACACCTCATTTTCCCGCTCAAGTTCCGCCAGTTAAATCTGCTCAAAGGACAAAACTTTAGTTTGGCACAGCTGATTCACAAATGCATCAAGGAAACCAGATTCATTGAGGAAGATGTTCTTAATGACATCTTCAATGAATTGCAGAAGTCAGGAGACTACACAAAGAGCCCCTTCAAAGTCATGTTTACTCTGGATGGATACGATGAATTGAATTTTTCGCTCGATTTCGCTACAGATTTCGGTCTCATGAAGGTCACAGACTCGCACCCAGTGGAAGTTTTGCTAGCAAACCTCATCAAGGGGGAGCTGCTCCCCTCTGCTCACGTCTGGATAACCTCACGACCTGTAGCAGCCAATCTGATCCCCAAGAATTATGTTAACAGGATGACAGAAGTACTTGGTTTCATCAGAGATGAACAGAAGAAGGAGTTCTTCATGAAGAACATCAGCGATGAGAAGCAGGCCAGCTCAATCTACTCCGACATCAAGGAGTCAAAGCTCATCCACTCCATGTGTCAAATCCCAGTCTTTTGTTGGATCCTTTCTACCGTTGTGCAGAACATGGGGACGACAGTCAAGCTGCCCAAAACCCTGGTTGAGATGTACTGCCGCTTCCTGATGGGTGAGATTATGCGGGAGAAGATGAAGAATCCTGCATTAGACGAGGCAGACAAAGAGAAGATCATAAAGGATGCAGGAAAAGTTCTTCTGAAGCTGGGCAGGCTGGCGTTTGACCAACTGGACAAAGGCAACGTCATTTTCTACCAGAAAGACCTGGAAGCGTGTGGTCTTGATGTGAACAAGGACTTGCAGAACTTAGGTTTTTGCACAAAGTTCTTCAAGGAAGATGATGTGTTCTTCCTCCAAACTGTCTACTGCTTTCTTCATCTGAGCATCCAGGAGTTTCTGGCTGCAGTCTACCTGTTCCACTGTTACACACAGAAGAACACAGAGGTACTGAAGACATTCCTGGGAGATGATGTCAGTTCCTTGTCTGACTTCCTGAAGAGAGCCTTTGAAGAATCCCTGAAGAGTAAAAATGGTCACCTGGACCTCTTTGTCCGCTTCCTCCATGGCCTCTCACTGCAGTCCAACCAGAGTCTGTTAGGATGCCTTTTGGGACAGACAGAACACAGTCCGGATGAAATCCAGAAAGCCATCAACAACCTGAAGGAGATGCAACATGAGGATGCAGATATCTCTCCTGACAGATATATCAACATCCTCCATTGTTTGATGGAGATGAACGACCACTCACTGCATCAGGAGATCCAACAGTACCTGGAGTCAGGAGACAGATCAAAGACACAACTCTCTGACAGCCAGTGTTCTGCTCTGGCCCACATGCTGCTGACGTCAGAGAAGGTTCTGGAAGAGTTGGACCTGGACAAATACGACGCAACATCTGAGAGAAAACTCAACCTGATCCCAGCTGTGAGGAACACCAGAAAGGCTCGGTTAGTAGTCATGAGAATAGAAAATGTATTAGAAGAGAATCAATCTACCATCACATCTAAAACTAGATTGATACGAGAGTGATACTTAAATATCCAATAATAACCAGGTCTCAAATAGTGAGTGGTATTGTGTTAATGTGTAAATAAAGGCTAGTCCTATCAAAGAGTATAAACTAGAAAAGAACATTTCTAAGAGGTTTTAAGTGTGCCTGCTGCTCGCTAAGTGTGTGCAACCTTGTGTAGTGGTTGGTGTAGCATTAGCATTTTTAGCATTATTCCTTGCGACTTTTGTCCTCTCATTCAGGACATATTTAGAACACAAAATCAGTTGAGTTTGTTTTTGTTGCAATTAGTGGCAGGTTAAGCAATATTATTACTTGATGACTATCTGTACTATTCACAGTGACAACGGACCAGTTGAGAAATGGACCATCCTATTAGTGGAGGGGTGTACAGATGATGGTCTTATAAACAATGAGATTCATTTAGTCTAGTTTATTTAAAACGCAATACCAGTACAGTTATAACCATCTGAGGAGGAGACACAATAAAGTCCAGGATTTATAATAATAAATATATATTTCCTGAATTCTACTGTAGGGTTGCTCCCATGTACGTAAAATAATTATTTTCCACCACATTTAAAGCTGTACTGTGGAAGCTGCTCAACTAGTGGTCAGTAGCGGTATTGCTTTTTTCGGCCGGAGTCGCCGGGCCACCGCGGCCGTCACGAGCACCTCTGCCTCACGGATACGCATCCGTAGAGCCGTCTCCCGTCATTTTTAGACCAGGATTGAGGGAGTAGCAAGCAAGATTCCTTCACCAATGTAAACACAGTTGCTGAGGGAAGCTACTTCCTTTAGAGACAGCAAGACTCGCTGTGATTGGCCGGTGGTGTATGATCTGCGCTGTGATTGGCCGGTAGTGTATCATGTGGGAGATGACATCATTTTGCCGGGAAATTCTACCCCCCTCACAACTCATAGAAAACATATAAAGAGAAGGCTTCAGAAGCTGAAAATAACAGGGTGTTCTAAAACTTTAGCAATTTAACAGTTAGGACAATTTTAAGATTTGTTTTATAAAGAAAGTTACATGGTATAACTTTAAATCAGAAGAGGCACACATTAATAACTCACTGAGGAGAGAGCAAATCAGGCATTACGATGCCATCACAGCCCGTCAAAATGCATTATTGTCAAATAGATCAACTTTAGACCACAGACTTTATGATAGTAAAATACTAAAACATTTAGATGACATGATATGACTTAGACATTTACAATGTAAGTATTTAGCAGAGACTCTTAATCCAGAGAAAAGATTGATGAAAACTACATCACAACATTAACACTGCTTGGTCATTACCTAGGTTAAGATGATTATGATTTTTATGAGGAATTACTAACATAACTGTTCATATAAGAAGTTCATAGCAGGTTAACCCTTAAGTGCTGTTCGGGTCATTTTGACCCGTTTTACATTTTCATTTGGAAAAAAAAGGTAGAAGTTTAAATTGTTTCCACCTGAAACTCACTGGCCTTAAAGATTCTTCTGAGATGAACATGTAAAAAAAATATTTTTGCACTACACTCATGCTACACCCCCCTCATATTTTTTGAACCTTAAGTGCTGTTCGGGTCATTTTGACCCGGAAGCACAGATGCACAGAAATACACAGTATTATGCCAAAACACAGACACACAGTCACCCCCACTTCTAACACCCCCCTTCCGAAGCCCCATTCCGACCCCCCCCCCCCCCCCCCTCCCCACACTTAACCCCCCCCAATGCACAGAAATGCAAGGAATCATGTACAAACACAGATACACAATCACCCCCTAACCCCTTCCACCCCTCCCCCCTCCAACCCCCCTCACCTCACCCTTACCCCCTCCCCTCCAAACACCCCACCCCGACCCAACCCCCCCCCCCCACCTCCCTCCCACCCCCCCTCCCCCCGCCACCCCAGATGCACAGAAATAAAAGAAAGCATGTATACTGTATCACAGACACACAGACACACAGTCACCTCCCCCCCTCCCCCCTCCTATCGCCCTCACCCACCCCCCCCCCCCCCACACACACACACACCCTTCACCCCCTCTCCTCCTCACCCCTCCCCTCCTCACCCCTCACCCTCACCCCTCACTTATCTGAAGTTTTCCTTGTGACGGTACTGTATCTTAGGGGAGATTTTACATTATTTTACATAAACATAAGGTGCTGTAAAGTAACACTGTAATTCAGGGGTGCTGTGGATGAAAATGTTGTTTACAGGGGTGCCCTGAGACCAAAGTGTTTGAAAACCTGTCCTAGTGTATACGTTCAAGTGTATATTCATATGTGACGTTCATGTGTGTTCACATGTGTGTTCAGCTCTATGTGAGAATGATGTCCTGTTCTTGAACCACAAGTATTCAATTAATGGGCATGTTGGAAAAAAAAAAAAAAAAAGTTCATAAAAATATTGTCTGATTTTCATTTTGTCCTATAAGCATGAGCAATATTGCCCAGTATTAAATAAAGTAGTTTTTTTACATGAATTTCAGCTAAATCATTAATAACGCCTAGCACTTTTAGTGTTTAATGTGATATAGCAAAGCAGAAATGCAAACATTTACCATATATATCATATGAATTGATTGGTATTGAGTCAAAGTCAATGTATCATGATGATTTGTTAAGTAAAAAATTATATTAGTGTTGTTTTTTTTAAACCAAATATCCCCCGGGTCAAAATGACCCGAACAGAACGAAGGTGTAGTGAATCTGAACAGAACTTAAGGGTTAAAAACTGTAGTATACAGATTATCTGTCTTTCACTTTTATGTTTTCTGGTTCCCTATTGTTATTATGATATATACAGTAATGATTAATAATAATTTAAAATGATTAATATCTGGACAACTAGATTCTCATAGTTAATCTCCTTGATGAACTTGATCTGATATGTTGTGACAATCTCTGATTTTACATAATCTACATTTACAGACTTGTTGGTGTTGACCTCCGAAAGCCAGACTTTGAAATTGTGTCTTCAGCTCTCAGCTCTAATCCTTCACATCTGAGAGAATTGGACGTCAGTTATAACGACATGGAGGATTCCATCGTGGAGATCATCTCTGCTGGATTAAAGAGTCCACATTGTGAACTGGAGATACTGAGGTCAGATTAAATAACATCATTCATTTGATTAGTTCTGTTTTATTATGTGTTGTTTGATTATAATTAAAAGAGTGTTAATTAAGTTGACATGATGCTCTCCCACACTGACTAGAATCCTAACCCTAACCCCAAGTGTCATCACAGTGATGTACAGTAACTACAACATGTGATCCATCATGGCTGCTAGGGAATTATCATTAATCATATTAATCATTAATCATCATATTAATTATCGTCCACTTAAACAATCATTGACTGTCAAACTGGTGTAAACTCAGTCTGGAAGGTTTGCTGGTTCCCCAGCCCATTTTAATCATTCTTCTCTGTGTTTAATTTTGTCAATAAGGTTAATATCATGATAACCCACACTGACTAGAAATAAATATACAGTACAGTTATTACAGTGTGTAGAGCCATGCTGATGTAAAACTTTAATACTTGTGATACACCTTACCACGTCCGTCCGTCCGTACGTCCGTCCGTCCGTCCGTCCGTCTGTCAGTTTGTTAGATCATCTGTTGTTATCTTGCTTCTGCCTGTTTCCTGTCAGTTAGGGTTAGATGCATAGGGTACATAGGGTATACTAGGGTTAGCTACATGTTGGAAGTTTCTGATTAAGATGATTTACTTAAGCAAAATTACATGAGAGGGTGTGCATTATCGTGGTTATTTGCACGCCATCCTTGCTGCAGGAACGAGCCGAAGGTGATTCCGTAGGCAGGACTGAAGTGCAAATAACCGTGATAAGGCAGACCCTCGAGTGTAATATTGTGATTATACAACAGTTGCCCTTTAAAAAAAACATGTCAACTTCATTTTATTGTAATTAAGATATTCGATAGGAATTTGAAAATTTTTAATGCCTCATTTAGCTACTATGTCTCTGAACGTGATGCTCATTATTTGCACGGGTAGAGAGCCATTTCAACCAATCAGATTGCCTCGTCAGAACTACCTGTTGTATAATTCACATTATTCCTGCCTGCCTTCTCTTTCCATCTCTTTGGTCTCTACTCTAAAACTCATCCAGATTTATAATGTGTCATTTCAGACTTGCTGGCTGTAACATCACACAGACAGGATTTGACATCCTGCTCTCAGCTCTCAGATCTAATCTTTCCCATTTGAGAGAATTGGACATCAGTTTCAACTGCCTGCAGGAATCACAAGTGGAGCAACTCTCTGCTCTACTGAAGAGTGCAGAGTCTAGACTGCAGATCCTGAGGTAAATAAATAGTGTGTTTTCTCTCTGTGTGGATCTCTACTTGAACATCAACAGCACTTTGTTAAATATGGATTTCTCTGCAGGTTGTCAGGCTGTGGGCTCACAGAGGAAGGCTGTTCTTCTCTGGCTTCAGCTCTGACCTTCAACCCCTCCCATCTGAAACAGCTGGACTTGAACTTCAGCCACTTAGGAGGCTCTGGTCTGAAGAAGCTCTCTGCTGCACTGGAGACTCTGAAGTGAGTATACTTGGACTGTGTCCATGTTGGTTAGTGCAGTGTTTCCTTACAATGTTGAACTGGAGACTCTGAAGGGAGTAGACTTGGACTGTGTCCATGTTGGTTAGTGCAGTGTTTCCTTACAATGTTGAACTGGCTGGCCAGGTGGGAGGGGGCTTCACCCATAACGTCCAATGTACAAGACCATCCATCCTTTCTTTAGATGTACAAGACCACCACACCAATCATCATACCTTCTTTATATGTGAGCTCACAGGATGATGAACTAGAGTAGTCCTCGTTCATCCTGTGATTTTCCATCAGAGTAGAAATATAAATAATAGGATCAGTTTCATCCCAGTTGATCCCTGCAACGCAACCGTCACTGAGCTTTTATATTTCCTAAGTTTAGCAAAATAAGAAATAAAACCTTCCAAAATACACAGTTATCAGTGAAATAAAAAATCGCACCCGTGCGAAGTGAGCGGTGCAAACTAATTCCTGCAAGGGCGCCTGCGCGAATCAGTGTTGATAGGCATGCATGGCAATATTCTTTGTGTTGTGTATGATGTCAGTCTGGAGGTCTGCTCAGACTATATAAGGTTTTCGTGTGTCCTGACCTTTACACCAGCTCAAAACGAACACCAACCAGGATTCGAAACAGCAATCATAGACTACAGGGTTTAATGTAGCGTGGTCGCTGTCTTGAATCTTGGGTGGGGGTTGATTTGCGCCAGAAAGTTCCAGGATATGCGGTTGGGCAAACAAAACAGACAGAGGGCAGAACGGAGAGGGGATCAGACAGACAGAAAGATGGAAGGACCTTTCCTGAACTTTAAACCGGCACAAATCTTTCCTAAACTTTAAACTGGCAGATTGAACAACACACAGGATTCAAAACAGTAATCATAGCCTGCAAGGGTAATGTAGCGTGGTTGCTGTTTCGAATCCTGTGTGGTGTTCAATCTGTTAGTTTAAGGTTTAGGAGAGGTCCAGGATATGAAACAACCTGGCCATTACGCCTGGACCTTTCATGAACTTTAAACCGGTCTCAAGTGCAAGTGTAATGGCCAAGACGGATCTAAATTAACATGAACAACACAGCATTTGATTGGTCTGTTCTGTTTGGCTAACACATGTCGTCGAACGGTAGTAGAACGGTTTCTGATTGGTCGATTCTAATGTTTAGTTACTCAACTAGCCAATCGATGAAGAATGAAAGAATCGTCCCGTGCTAATATGTTTTAACTAGATAAACCGAAGGTGAAATATAGGAGCGGTTTGCACCGCTCAAAAATACAAATGATCGTTGCTACAGTAGAGGCTCTTCATTCAGCGTATAAACACTGAAATGTATAAAATCACTTCAAATCAAATAAAAAGCTTATCCTTATCAGGCTAACTGCAACAGGCTCTTCTCCAGCCCACATTTAACGCCTGACACTGTGGTTCCCCTGACACATCACTGTGACATCACAGGTGACATCACAGTAATGTCAGATACTCAGAGCAGGGATCTCCATATAATTATGAGCATAAACAGGTGACATCACAGTGGTGTGATGTCAGGGATCTCCATGTATGGGCATAAAAGGGATTGTATGTTGTGATGTCATGGGAACCACTCTATGCCCATATATGGTGATCCCTGATGTCATCAATATTTTTAAGCCATCCAACAGGACTTCATATCCATATATGGGGAACTGGTCCGATATACATCACTGGCCAGACGGCCAAGACATGGTGCGACCTCGCCCTTTAGGGCCGCTTGTCACCCTGAGGCGTCTTACTAGTTTTATTCCTCTGAGAGGGTTTTTACCTTATTCTCCAGGCTCCATGAATGCACCATGTGACCAGATGTAAACATTAACTCCATGAACGCACCATGTGACCAGATGTAAACATTAACTCCATGAACGCACCATGTGACCAGATGTAAACATTAACTCCATGAACGCACCATGTGACCAGATGTAAACATTAACTCCATGAACGCACCATGTGACCAGATGTAAACATTAACTCCATGAACGCACCATGTGACCAGATGTAAACATTAACTCCATGAACGCACCATGTGACCAGATGTAAACATTAACTCCATGAACGCACCATGTGACCAGATGTAAACAGAAGCTCCTAGTGTCAGTAGGGGTTAGGTGACAAGCAGCCTCACCCTTTAGGGCGAGGCTGCTTGTCACCCTGAGGTGTCTTACTAGTTTTATTCCTCTGAGAGGGTTTTTACCTTATTGTCCAGGCTCCATGAACGCACCATGTGACCAGATGAACGCACCATGTGACCAGATGTAAACATTAGCTCCATGAACGCACCATGTGACCAGATGAACACACCATGTGACCAGATGTAAACATTAGCTCCATGAACACACCATGTGACCAGATGTTAACATTAGCTCCATGAACGCACCATGTGACCAGATGTAAACATTAACTCCATGAACGCACCATGTGACCAGATGTAAACATTAGCTCTATGAACGCACCATGTGACCAGATGTAAACATTAACTCCATGAACGCACCATGTGACCAGATGTAAACATTGGCTCCATGAACGCACCATGTGACCAGATGTAAACATTGGCTCCATGAACGCACCATAAAATATAAATTATAATAGTGATCAATCATCCCATTTATTCATTGTTGTTCTTTTTCCTACAGTGTGAATCATGGAGGAGAACACTGGATTAAACCTGAACTCCTTACAAGATGTGAGTATCTGTCTGTCTGTCTGTCTGTCTGTCTGTCTGTCTGTCTGTCTGTCTGTGTTAATCTCTCACATATACTCTGTTTTGACTCTGTTGGCACCTCCCTCCCTGTAGTCAGGGGACATTATAACAAACCTTCACCAATGTGTTTGTAAAGGTGTAGTAAATGTATCTCCACTAGGGGAACCTTTGATAGGGTGTTTTAGGGAAGAGAGAAGAGTCAGGGACGCGTGGAGCGTCGTCCAGGGTGTTTTAGGACGTGGAGCGTCGTCCAGGGTGTTTTAGGACGCGTGGAGCGTCGTCCAGGGTGTTTTAGGACGCGTGGAGCGTCGTCCAGGGTGTTTTAGGACGTGGAGCGTCGTCCAGGGTGTTTTAGGACGTGGAGCGTCGTCCAGGGTGTTTTAGGACGCGTGGAGCGTCGTCCAGGGTGTTTTAGGACGCGTGGAGCATCGTCCAGGGTGTTTTAGGACGCGTGGAGCGTCGTCCAGGGTGTTTTAGGACGCGTGGAACGTCGTCCAGGGTGTTTTAGGAGTCTTTCTGTCTCACCAGGTTCCTCAGGGCTCTATTCTCTGCCCCTCCTTTTCCCTCGACACCAAGTCTGTTTGCAGAAAATAGACGATCTACAAGCTCACAACGTGTTCCATTGCAACATGTTGTGAGCTTAAAGATCTGCTATTTATTGAATTATTATTACAGAATAGGGTCACTAGGGTTCAATTGGTTAATTAAAGCCATAATCTGGAATTGATTTAATTTAATAAAACTTGAATGTAATAATTATTTTATTGTTAAACACGTAAACCATGTTTCCCTCTACACCAAATATGTTCTTTGAAAAATATCAGATCTACAAGCTCTCAACCACAAATGGTTCCTCAAAGAACCTTCTTTGAACCATGTTAACCCTGCTTCCCTGTTGGACATCGAAAATAGCAGATCTACAAGCTCACTACACAAGAGCTTGTATCCAGGGGGGTTCCAGGGGTCCTTGGGGGGTCCTTGGGGGGTCCTTGGGGGGTTCCAGGGGTCCTTGGGGGTTCCAGGGGTCCTTGGGGGGCCTTGGGGGGGTCCTTGGAGGGTTCCAGGGGGACCTTGGGGGGTTTCAGGGGTCCTTGGAGGGTTCCAGGGGGTCCTTGGGGGGTCCTTGGAGGGTTCCAGGGGGTCCTTGGGGGGTTCCAGGGGTCCTTGGGGGGTTCCAGGGGTTCTTGGGGGTTCCAGGGGGTCCCCATCAAAATGTGATAACACAGCACAACTCATTTTAAACTGTTTATCCATATTTTACTGTTTTCCATTTAAAGATAGCAGATCTACAAGCTCACAGTGCATCATCGAGTTT
Organism: Nannobrachium achirus; assembly: GCF_963921795.1. Classification (NCBI taxonomy): domain Eukaryota; kingdom Metazoa; phylum Chordata; class Actinopteri; order Myctophiformes; family Myctophidae; genus Nannobrachium; species Nannobrachium achirus. The sequence continues at coordinate 80,563 of NW_027664843.1, forward strand.
GAAAAAGTCTCCTCTCCTCTCCTCTCCTCTCCTCTCCTGTGTGTGTGTGTGTGTGTGTGTGTGTGTGTGTGTGTGTGTGTGTGTGTGTGTGTGTGTGTGTGTGTGTGTGTGAGTGTGTGTGTGCGCGCGTGCACGCGTGTTCGTGTGTGTGTGATGTTTTTAATGTTTACTGTGTTGTTTTCTCATCAGATTCCCATCGTCTCACTCTGGACACAAACACAGCACACAGAAAGCTGTCTCTGTCTGACAACAACAGGAAGGCGACGCGGGTGGAACAGGATCAATCATATCCTGATCATCACGACAGGTTTGATGGAGAGGAGCATGTTCTGTGTACAGAGGGTCTGACTGGACGCTCTTACTGGGAGGTAGAGTGGACAGGTGGACTGGTTCTGATAGCACTGACCTATAGAGGAATCAACAGGAAAGGAGAGGATGATGACTGTGAACTTGGAGGGAATGAGCAGTCCTGGGGTCTGGTCTGTAGTGATGTTCACCATGGAGACCGTTACGGTGTCTTACACAATAGTAGGTACACTATCCTTCCTCTCCGTCCCTCTGACTCCAACAGAGCAGCAGGGGGTCACAGGGGTCAGGAGGTCAACAGAGCAGCAGTGTATGTGGACTGTCCTGCTGGGACTCTGTCCTTCTACACAGTGTCCTCAGACACTCTGACACACCTGTACACCGTCCAGAACACATTCACTGAACCTCTCTATGCTGGGTTTGGGTTTGGCGATGACTCCTCTGTGTGTCTGTGTGAGGACAGGGTGTGAGGAAAGACAGACAGACAGACAGACAGACAGACAGACAGACAGACAGACAGACAGACAGACAGGCAGGATGTTGTATCATAAAGTAATAATCAGGAACAGGTGTGGTGGTGGTTGGGAGGGGTTCCATAGCGATGGGGGGGGGGGGGGGGGGGGGGGGTTCTGTGTGTCTAACACATTTAAACATGAATATTGTACAGCAGGGGTCTTCAACAGGGGGTCCGGGACCCCTAGGGGGTCCCCAGAGTTACTACAGGGGGTCCTCCAAATCTTTGTGAGAGGATCATTATTTTAAATGAACAACTTTAACCCTCACCTCCCTATTCTGAGGAGGACTTCGCGCTGCGAGGCGTTGAGAGCTTGTAGATGGGGGTCCCTGCTTCATCTCTCTCTTAGCTAAAGGGTCCCTGATTCATCTCTCTCTCAGCTAAGGGGTCCCTGCTTCATCTCTCTCTCAGCTAAGGGGTCCCTGCTTCATCTCTCTCTCAACTAAGGGGTCCCTGCTTCATCTCTCTCTCAGCTAAGGGGTCCCTGCTTCACCTCTTTCTCAGCTAAGGGGTCCCTGCTTCATCTCTCTCAACTAAGGGGTCCCTGCTTCATCTCTCTCTCAGCTAAGGGGTCCCTGCTTCATCTCTCTCTCAGCTAAGGGGTCCCTGCTTCATCTCTCTCTCAACTAAGGGGTCCCTGCTTCATCTCTCTCTCAACTAAGGGGTCCCTGCTTCATCTCTCTCTCAACTAAGGGGTCCCTGCTTCATCTCTCTCTCAGCTAAGGGGTCCCTGCTTCATCTCTCTCTCAACTAAGGGGTCCCTGCTTCATCTCTCTCTCAGCTAAGGGGTCCCTGCTTCATCTCTCTCTCAGCTAAGGGGTCCCTGCTTCATCTCTCTCTCAACTAAGGGGTCCCTGCTTCATCTCTCTCTCAGCTAAGGGGTCCCTGCTTCATCTCTCTCTCAACTAAGGGGTCCCTGCTTCATCTCTCTCTCAGCTAAGGGGTCCCTGCTTCATCTCTCTCTCAGCTAAGGGGTCCCTGCTTCATCTCTCTCTCAACTAAGGGGTCCCTGCTTCATCTCTCTCTCAACTAAGGGGTCCCTGCTTCATCTCTCTCTCAAATAAGGGGTCCCTGCTTCATCTCTCTCAACTAAGGGGTCCTTGGCCTGAAAACGTTGAAGACCCCTGCTGTACAGATTTATAGATACAGTGGTTCTCAAAGTGGGGTCCCTTGAGGGGGTTACAGGGGGTCCCCAGCAACAATCATGTACATAGCATCAAAATCAGAGTAGCCACTTTAACTATATTATAATTATACATTGACCATTTGAAATTAGGCGATCTACAAGCTCAGAGCGCGTCGCGATGCAGCACATTGTGAGCTTGTAGATATAGGCTATTTTCCCCCAAAATTGCCAAAATCTTGTGGTCTGTGGCAAACAGAGGTGTATTTCTTTCACATATCAGACTCTGATCAGATTTAAACATTTAAACATCAATATTGTACAGATTTTTTATTTTTTGTTCAAGGTTTCTTTATTATTTTACAACATGTAAATTCAGTTCACAAAAGCATACAAAAGAAGATATATTTTTACCCCCCCAAAGTTCACGCTCCGAGGTTGTGCCACAACCCTGGTGCGTCACAAGGGGTAGGAAAGTGGGACTGAGTTACCGGGGCCCAAGGTGGAGGGGCCCTAGTAACTTTATCTATTGAAAAATAGCAGATATACAAGCTCGCTGCGAGCTTGTAGATCTGCTATTTTTGGAAAAGTCGTGAAAATGTGTGCAAATCTTTGAATATATGTATTTTCAAAGCGAACGTTTCTAACTCAAATTTTGCTTCTGGGTGGTCCCTGGAACTAAATATTTTGAGATCGGTGTCCGTGGCCAAATACATATCATCTTGATTCTTGAGGGTCCTTGACATAGGTTTCTTGCACACATTTTCACGATTTTACAAAACTAGCAGATCTACAAGCTTGCAGCACGGCACTCGGTGCCGCGCTGTGAGCTTGTAGATCTGCTACTTTTCAATAGTTAACATTCATGGGGGGCCCACAGTGACTCCTTGTACCCAGGGCCCAGAATGTGGTGCAGTGACGCCCCTGGCCACAACCCTGGTGTCTTGTACCCTGATCAAGAAAATAGAAGAGAATAGTAATAATAATAGTAAAGAAAAAAGGTAAATAAAGCACATTTACATGGACAGGAGAGCACAATAAAGATTATCATTAAAATGAGTAAATAAATACAAATAAAAAGAAGATAAAACAATACATCATACATACAATACAATAAAATACAAAACCACACAATGGGGTCAGTATTATGGATCATTGATGTCTTCATCCTCTCAATATGTGTTAAAAAAAAGGTTGCCAGATGGCAAAGAATTTCAGATCGCCCTTCGAATCCTCTTGTGGAGTAACGGATCTTTTCCAAAGTTAAAGGGATATTCCACTTTCAACAGGGAGCAGTGGAAGGGCTTCTCTCCACATACACACCCATTGTAACTTCAAACTCCATTTTAACCATGATAGATTCATTAAAAACACACATTATTTTTTCTATTGACTCATACTACCCTCCTAATACGTGAGCAGGCCGTGTTTTTTCAATAACTTTTTTCATTTATTAGTAATAATTATTTGGGAAAATGGAAAAAATGAAATACAAAAAGAGAAAATAAATGAAAAAGGTTATCGAAAAAACATGGTCTGCTCACATATTAGGAGGGTAGTATGAGTCACCAGAAAAAAATAATGGGTGTTTTTAATGAATTTATCATGGTTAAAATGAAGTTTGAAGTTACAATGGGTGTGTGTGGGGAGAGGCCCTGGAGGGCCTGGTAACATTTACATCAAATATCTAAATATTCTATCAAGCTAATTAAAAACTGTTCACGGTGTTCATAAAAGCCTGATTAGATGATAAAATTACCAAACGTTTTTTTGAAAGTGAAATATCCCTTTAAGTGATGCAAACATCATTAACCCATGCTTTATAAGTTGGTGGGAATTTTTCTTTTCATTTAAGCAGTATCAGTCGCCAAGCCAAAAGGGATGCAAAGCCTATCATATTCTTTCCACTGCGACTGAGATGTATTTCTTGTGAAAAAACTCCAGAGACTGCGATAGAAGCAGAAGGTTCTATTGATCATGGACTACAACGGTAGCATGTTGAAAAACATTGTAAATATTTTATATCTTATAAAATGTCATTTCACATTTATTTTATATCTTATGAAATGTATTTTCACGTCTGTCTTATATTTTATAAAATATAATTTCACATTTATTTGTATCTTCACGGAAATGAGACCAATGCTTTTTGTATTTAAATTGTGACAATGTTTCATCAATTAATACAATTATGTAAATTGAAACAAAATAAAACATTTTGGATGTGAATTTGTGCCGTGACAAGTGAGGGTCATGTCTTTAAACTGTTTGTACTGAGATAACACACGCACGCACGCACGCACACACGCACGCACACACACACACACACACACACACACACACACACACACACACACACACACACACACGCACACACAGAGCTGTGAGCTTGTAGGCCAGTCGATCTGAGGTTTGACCCAAAATAAATTGCAATAGTAATGGTTCAAGGTTTGTTTTATGATCCTTAGGGTCATCTAAAAACATGTTAAAAGTTTCCCATTATATATATATGGGATATATATATATATATATTCTTAGTGGATCAAGGTGAATTCAGGGGGTTCAAGTTTGGGTCCCTTCACTTACGATACAGGGAAAAAAAAATCTTCTTTAAAGGGGGCCTGTCACCTAAAGGGTTACTGTCACTTTAAGAATCATCTTAAAAAAACAAGTTAATGTTTTTATGATGTCATCGTGAGGATGCGCAATTATAAGCCAATCAAATTAATTGTCTGTACAGCCTGATTGTATGTACTTACTGTACTGGTCAGCTGTTGTTGGGGGGCGAGGGGCAGTTTACACTGTGACATGAGCTTCAGACTGTTTCAGACCATTTTCAGACCGAAGCTCATGTCACAGTGTAATCTTTCCCTCAACCCCTCTAAAGCTGGCCATACACTAGCCGATAATCGGGCCCGACTGAATCGGGTAGAATTAAACACTACAGGATCATTTTTTCAGATTATTTTACCAGATAATCTAAACCAGTGTTTCTCAAATGGGGGTACGTGTACCCCTAGGGGTACGCGGAGGTACTGCAAGGGGTACTCAAGATAATGGCCCCCAAAAAGAAAAATAGAAGTATAAACCATGATACTATTATTCATAGTTAAATAATTAACTACAATTGAATTAGAAGGAGAAAAAACTTTTACTGTTATGTTTAATGATGACACTTGGAGAAACTTGTTGTGAGCCTGATAGTTGCCAACCCAAATTACATATTAGGCTACCAGGCAACTGGTATGTGTTTGAATGTTGTTTGAATGTAATTTACTAGAATTTCGCGGGTGCTTCGCTGTTAAAAGTTGTTATCCTTATGCATAAATTAAAAGCTGCCGTTTCATTTGCAGTGATGTTGAAAGTGAACACGGTAACACGTGTGAAATCAGTGGTGGAAAAGGTACTCACATGTTATACTAAAAGTATCAATGAGCAGAGTGAGATCAGCATGACAGAACAATTAGCTTAAATGGGACTAATAGTAGTTTGTCAGTAGTCAGTGTCAAATTAGGCAAAGTACAAATTGTATTTAAGGCAGGTGTGAGATTCAAGTTAGAAGAGAGGCTTAGCATTACAAAACTGCAGACAAATTGACAGGAAGGGTGTAAATGTTAATGTGTCTGATAGCTGAATGTTTGTGAGACAAAAATTGTGAAAGAAATTGTTTATCTGCAATTGTGTCTGGATTCTTAACCATTGACGAGACAAAAGTTATGAAAGTAGCTGTTTATCTGCACTTGAATCTGCACTTGTGGGCTATGTTTCTCTGTTCTTCCCTATTCAGAAAAATTTTAGGTATTTTGCAAAACTCTCGACCTTATAGACCTGGTTGCTTGTTGTGTTTTTTTTTGTCATGTCTAACTCCCGACTAAGATGTTATGGCCACAGTGTTGAAACTCTCACTCCCTTTTTGTGATGTTAGATTCTTGAAAAGGGGGGTTATACCGTTATATACCGCTAGTTATGGTTTTAATTGCAGTTGGGAAAATGTTGTTGTCGGGTAAAGGGGGTACTTGGATTAAAAAATCTGCGAAAGGGGGTACTCTAGCCAAAAAAGATTGAGAAACACTGATCTAAACGGACTCAGACTAGCCGTTTTGAACAGTCGGGCGCTCCGCACGCTACAGGATTCTATCCCGATTGAGTCGGGCTCGCACACAGCAATAATAAATAATATAATGAATACAAGATGCCACGGGGGTGTTCTGAGAGCTGTGCTTTGCAACACGCACGCACACGCACATACACACACATGACGTTATCCACTGACTCAACACACAACACCGCCTCACGCAACGAAAAAAAAAGCTTCAATATGGAAGTTGTGTCCTATTTTGACGATATGAGTTCACTTGACACGTTTCATGTACATCCAACTCTGACATCCCCTCTCTCTCCTGCGCTAAAGCACCGCTCCGTCCTTCTCATGGCTGATGATGCCTGATTTATGATTAGTCGTATGACTGTGTAGCTCACCCAGAACAAGATCTCCAAGACCAAACTGTGTCTGTCCCGTGCCACGTTGTAAGCTTGTAGATCAGGATGGGCGTGTACTTCTTTGACTCCTAGAGATGGGATTTATGGTCCTTTGAAGTGAACCGGATCTCTGGGATCCGTTCCTTTCAAAGAGCCGTTCAAAAGACTGGCTCATTAGTTACTTTGTAGATTTTGATTATAATTACAAATAACTTCAACCCTATATACATTTATTTCTGCCATATATAGGTAGGCCTACATACCTGCCATTTGTTGCATTGTGAGCTTGTAGATTGGCTATTTTCAAAAGATTTTTCTACATTTTATTCATTGGAAAATCTGTGAAACAGGACATTCTGCCTACTTTCTACTATTGGTAGACCTACTCTGTAGGCTACATTAATTAAATGTTGAATGATACCAATACGTTTGTACTTTTACTCAAGTATATTAGCATTCCAAAAACCTCTACTTGTGGCAGAGTATTTCCACATTGATTGCAGTAGGCTATTTTCCCACCACTGTTCATTAGAAAGGAACGGCTCCCTACTGCGAACCGGATCCCATCGTTCATTTCAAAGAGCCGTTCAAAATACTCGATTCGTTCGCGAACGTCCCACCTACTTGCAAGGGATGTGTGCTGGTCGCGGTCTTTCTTCTGTTTGTTTGATATGCGCTGCCGTTGAGTTTTAATTTAAATCCCAATCATTCATGATACAACCTGATGGACTATGAAAGTGTGTCTGTGCGGGCGCGCGCGCGCGCGTGTGTGTGTGTGTGTGTGTGTGTGTGTGTGTGTGTGTGTGTGTGTGTGTGTGTGTGTGTGTGAGTGAGAGGCAGAGGCAGAGGCCGGGAGAGGTGGAGAGAAAAAAAAAAGAGATGGATCTGTCACTCAGTCAGATGTATGCTCAGAGACTTGCGTCTAGTATCAGCGGCTGCTTTTCTCTCAGTCCCCTGCTGCCCTTCCAGTCTTCCAGACAAGTACTGATCCAGGAAAATATCAAACATGTTTGAAAAGAGTCGGGCTACCCCCGATCGTCCACCGAGCCACTCGGCTGGGCACCGAGTGGATCTGTGAGACCTCACGCTAGACGACGTTCATGCCCGATTGTCGGGCCCGTTTCAGTCGGTGGCAGCCCGATTGTCGGGGGGGTAATTAAATAGCCCGATTATCGGCTAGTGTGCGGCCAGCTTTAGTGACAGTACCCCTTTAAAGTAGCGACCCTAATTACCTTGATCCACTAAGAATATAATGGGAAACTTTTAACATGTGTTTTGGATGACTCTAAGTAAGGATCATGAAAAACCCTGAATGATTTCTATTGCAATTTCTTTTGGCCCTTTTCTAGCTGAGATTGACTGGCTTATAGTAAAGTAAAGTAAGTAAGCTTTTCTAGCTTAGATTGACTGGCTTATAGTAAAGTAAAGTAAGTAAGCCTTGCCGAGCATGAGGCCCATCGAGCAGCTAATCGGCATGAATGAGGGCTCTGCTGCGCTCAATGTATTTTCGAGAAAATACATTAAGTTTAAATGTGAATAAAGTAAGGGAAATTCCAGCTACTGTATAGTGAAAGTTAGAACGAACTGTTTTTACATCGTAGTCGACTGAGTGAGGAGAGAGAGAGTGACCGAGCCGACGCTGCAGCCCGGCCGTCAGTGAAGAAAAAAGAAAAGTAGACCTACTCACATGTTTTACTTGAGTAGGCCTAAGTAAAAGTAGAAATACTCTGTAAGAAGTCCCATGTCCAAAATACTTGCATAATGACGTTTGGTATCAAAATGTAGCTACTGTATAAATAAAACATAGTCATTTGCAGAACGTCCCATTTCACAGGTTTTAAAAAATGTACCATAGATACAAATATTTAGCAGATCTAGCTCACAATTATAGCTAAGCGTCGCATTGTGATCTTGTATTTTCATTTCTAATGGTCTAAATATATAGACTGAACTGGTTAATGTATGCCTTTATAATAATCGAAATCTGCAAAGTAACTTAACTGTCAAATATTTGTAGTGGAGTAAAAGTAGCCTACAATATTTGCCTCTGAGAAAGCCTAAACATTGTACTTACAGTAGGCTACTTGAGTATAATGTAGGCTAATTTGTTACTTTAGGCTACCATGCACTGCAGCCTGGCCGTCATCGTCAGAAGTTCAGAACCGGTTGAACATGTAAGCAGACAGACTTGTGTATTGGAAGCAATTAGCATGAGTGACTGGGGGTCGCACTGGGCGGGGCTACTGCCCTCGCGCCGGTCGAGGAGAAAAAATACAGGGAAAAAAAAGAAGAAAAAAGCTCGATAGGCTGAAAAGTGGGGTGGCAATCCAGCCCAAACAGTCCATGGTCCGGCGCCTATGAGTATCCTGACACATAGGGGTAAGTAAGAGAATAGGATTTTGGGGCGTGCTACAATTGTATTTGTAAAATTATGAACAGCATCATCCCCAGATATACTGTCCGATTGACAAACAACAACAAGGATGATTCATTTCCAGCACTTTATGGTGAATATCACTGCCATTTGTCTTTAGAAAACTTCCCCTATGCCTAAGCTTCAATTTAAGCCCAAGATGACCTTTCTATCTTGAGAATTACTCTTTCTGTAGCCAAAGTTCTGCACTATACCTCAAATAAGAGAAAATTGGATATTTAGTTTTCCAGAAGCCCTGGCTAGAAGTATCATGCAACCTCCGGGTATATATTTATAATCAATGTTTCCTTATTAGAAAAGATATGCTGAACATGATAAGCTGTGTTAAAAAGTTGTCAAGATGTACCATCTACAATTTTTATGCAAATTAGTGCCGCCATTATTGAAAAGTCAACTGTCACTATGTCTCAGCCAATATTGCACTAAAATGAACAAATAAGGTGTCTAGACCCATGTTTTGAGGGTCAAGGATCTCATCGAAACTATTATTAAAGTGGCCACATCTGTTTGGAGTTAATAATAATGTTATCAACACAGTAATAAAGTGTTTATGTTATCAACACATTATTTTTTAATAATTGTATCAACACAATAACAACATAGTTATTTTTATTAATGTTATCATCAAAGTAACATTAACATCATAGTTACACAGTAACACCATAACGTCATCAACAGTCAGTCATTCTCTGACACGTCTTTGCTTTCAACCTCAAATGCAACACAATGGCTGTTTCTCGATCGCAGGCTTGGTAACTGGGTCCTTGGGTCCTTGGTAGTTCAGACTTGCAAGTTCGCCTTGGGAGTAAGAACTTCCGAGGACGCGTCGCTGATTCTGGGATTGGAACAGTACCTTCAGTGTACTTGGTGACGTCACCACCTCAGCTTGTCCTCTGTGTGGATATGCCCAAAGCAGATCTACAAACTAACAACTCGTCTTAATGCAAAGCATTGTTAGTTTGTAGATCAGGGTTCTTTGTAGTATAAAATAGGCATAGGCACATGCACTTTACAATATAAAAATATTATACAAACACCACTGTTTACAATGTACAATATAGGCATTTAGCAGGTGCTCTTAATCCAGAGCTATTCAAATAAGTGAGGACATAAAACCACAACGTAGCCCATATTCTGTTTTATATAAATGTTAAAACGTTTTTTGTTAATATGCTTATAATGTAGGGTTAGGCCTATCAGCCAGGAAAATAAATACACGACTTGGCATGTATTATGATAGGCGTCTGGCTACTGCCCGATTGTGTAATTTATGAGAGCCTTAGTAGGCTACAGACCCTAATGCATTGCCACCCGAAAAATATAGCAATGCGTCGTTTTCTTTTTTCATGATTTTGACTTTGGAAAGTAGCCTATATGGCATGCCTTGGCTTTATGTTACATAGGCCTACTGTAAACACATCGACACTGTAGCCTGCAGTGCAGGTTATTATCACTGGCCACTCACAGCCACAATTCTAAGGGGATTATTTTATGAACTCATCTTTGTTTTACATTGGATAGCCTTTCCTGTGGCATTATTTATAATGTGTCATTATTTATGACACATTATGATAATGCCATATGAAAGTCTATCCAGTGTAAAACGAAATGAGACAGTAGCCTATACTGTCAGGCCTACTTTACATTACTTCAGACCATTTATAAAATATTCCATTTAACATTTTGACAAAACAGCAATTTTTACATTGCGGTGCCACTGCCATTTCGTGCCCACCTATGCTGTATGCTATTATTATTCCATTATCGCATCCTGCATCCGTTGTCATACCTCTGTTGGAGCCAGGAGGAGGTGAGGAGAGAAGCTTGCTGCCTGCATCTTTGAAGGTCTGGGAGCTCGTTTGGAATAATGCTGATCATTGTAGGTTTAGGGTGGCTATTAGTAATAATGTATTTCCCCCACTGTGTACAAAGTAGGCCTATATAATAGAATATAAACTAAAAAAAATAAACATTCAATATTTAGCAGAGACTAATGGTATTATTTGAAAATATCACTGTGTCTACAATTTAATTCTGCACATCAAAACAAGTTAAAACTTACGTTCACACATAAAGTGGCCTATAAGACAAAATCGCACACAAACCAGGCATAGGAGATGATCTCAAATTTTATTCTCAAAATATAAACAGAATGAAATTGATGGATAGAAAGAAAGAGAAGAGGAATGAAATGCATGAATGATGTACTGTACTGTATATGACATGAAGTAAACAATTGCTGATAACCTCTTTAATGTGTAGGCCTATTTATTAACACAATACTGCATAATGTTATTCTATTTACCTGATTATGGATGGAGCCAACTGTCACACACCTTGCAGACGTATTAAGCTAAATAATGAGTTCATGAATCCATTATCAAAACATCTTTGGACTGCTTCAGTCTACTGTACTTGTATGTCACACATGTCACAATGGACCATTCGTATACTGTAGCCTACTTAGCATGCATGACACACAATGGACCATTCATATGCATATTCCATTCATACATATAGCGCATTGACACACATTGTTGACAGCTTTTGTTAAGAGGTGTGAAAACTATTAATGCAACTTTAGTCCTATAAACAGTGGCCCTACACACTCACACACCCCTAATAGATGCCTTAATGGTCCACGTCACATTGATATAAACCAGTATGCGCACGCCGGTCGGCACCAAATGAACCCCACCGTTCATAGGATGCAATGGATGGCACTCGTGTTTAAAAATACATTCCATCAAACTTTCAGATGCCGTTTTTCTCCCAGTGAGGAGGAAGAATGCTTAGGATTTTTACTGTAAATTCTCACTCTTGAAATATATAATCCTTAGTTTCTGTTGATTGTAAACAATAATAGCGATCAAAACAGTTGTCCTTCAAACCCCACCTCTATTCACCGTCATCAGAACAGAGGGAGCGCTCCTCATGATCACCCACCCGATCCACTGGATCACCAGAGCGTCTACAGCTCGCCCAGCGGCAGTCCATGAAGCCTAATTTATGCTCCGTCCTGCGACGGTGTCGTGCGCAGAGCCGCAGACCTCCAAGCTCAGAAGGGTTGCATTGGTGACGCGATGTGAGTTTGTATATCAGCTACTCTTGACGTGGAACACCGTTGCGCAATGAAGTATATATGTCTCGATAAGCGCGCTCCCATGGGAGCACCTCACTAGCACACAAGAGGAGGTTGAATAACCAGTGCTCCCCAAAACAACAGGTTTGGGGATCTGTTGGGAATTGATTACATGATACAGTCAGCTGTGCATTCAGTCTCAATGTTTGTAAACAAATAATTGGTCTAAATTTGAATAAACACATGCATATTTCTCTGGATGAATTCCTCTTGCTTGGAATTGCTTGGAACAGTGTAGTCCTGATGGCCGGTCATCTGCAGTCAGGTTAGCGGCGGCAGGCGGCGACTCAAGTGTCCACACGTTCGGTGCACCGGTTTGAAGTTGATTTACAACATTCAAGCCTAAAATAAATCATAAAACGACACTCCGTGGCAAAACGAAAAAAATATTCGGACTGTAGGCTACTGCGGTCCGTCTGTGTCAGCCATACTGGTTTGTTTTTTGCTGGATCTCTTGTGGGCGGTCCTATCCGGGTCGTGTTGCATTCTGGGCCATTTGCTGTGGAAAGTCTACAGAAGTCAGCTCCGATGCATCCTCTGTAAAGTGGGAGGATCAAGTTCACATCCGGGAATTTACTTGGTCAAATGCAGACTTGAGATTGGAAGGGTACTTGGGCAGCAACTGATGACGTATCACAAGTTCATGAGGACTCAAGTCTAGACAAGCATCCACATCGATAAACAGCCAATGTCGCCCTCCAGTGGTTCAGACCAGTATAGCCTCATAGTGTTGTATGTTGTACTAAAGAAGAACAGACGGTTAATTAATGAATTACTGAATATTCTGATGTGTTGAAATAAACAACACTTTCACAACAAATGCGGGACTTTTTACTCTAACTTTTTACATCATTGTGAAACTCTAGCAGGGTTCATTTGGTTCACAAACACACTAGCTTCTAGCTAGGCTAGCTAGCTAAGCTAGCTAAGCTAACAGGCTACATACAAGCCCCCAGAACCCAGGGCTAGATTTGAAGCAGCCCCGATGGTGGCCAAAGTTGGAACTGCAGCCTAAACGCGCATTTTGGCCCCGCCCCCTCCACTCCAGACTGTGAGCGGAGAGCAGCGTGACGTCATTTGTGGTCTCGAATAGTGGCCAATTTCCCCCAGAATGCACCTGGATTAGCTACATGCTAGCACGTAGCCGTTGCTTCAAAACGCCACTGAGCACTTGCATTGAAATGATAGTGGGGGGCTCGTCCGCTCTCTATTTTATATATACTCTATGGCTACATAACGTAAACACGGTCCGTCAAGTCACGTGGGGTGAGCTCTTCCTTTCACTTCCGCCTAAAGGTTTACACAATAAAACGAACCTGTCAAGTCCTACTTTGAAAGCTACGCTAGCACTTCCCCTGTCTTTTCAAAATAAAGCCATAGTCAAGTAGTCTGGTCTCGCGAGATTATTCGCGAGGTGACCTGATTGTGGTTGAGAATTCTGGTATGTTACACTGAAATCGGTGACGCATCGACTTCTGAGATGTAAAGTCACACGTTAGCAACGACGTTGTGCTTCCGCTTTCCTTTCAACATAAAACTCGTGGCCTCGTCAAGGTAAGTCAAACGCTACGCATGGTTTCCCGCTTTCTTTTCAAAATAAAATCTTTTAGGCTCTTAAAATAGCTCATGAGCTTGTAGATCGGCTATTTTTTTCACTGAACTACTGTTAATTCTCGTTCAGCTTTAGCTATTGTTAATCTTATTTTAGCGTCATTAAGGCTATTGTCACGTGTTTAGGCTTTTATTATAATGTACTGTTGCTATTGGCTCTCATTATAAACACCTGTAGGATTCAGAGTTATATTATTTCACAAGCAATCATCATTTAATCTGTTGTTGACATGATTAGCATTGTTCCTAACGGCTAACATGCGCAAGCAGGAAGTGCTCTCGTGTTTTAAAGTGTTGACTTGACAGAATGTTGAGTTTTAACTTGAAAAGCAGGCGGAAGTGTCTCTCACGGTTGTCGGGGTAACTTAAAGTTGTACCATGTAACTTTTTTTATAAAACAAATCTTAAAATTGTCCTAACTGTTAAATCGCTAAAGTTTTAGAACACCCACTCCGTTATTTTCAGCTTCTGAAGCCTTCTCTTTATATGTTTTCTTCTTAGCAGTGACAGGGGCGGGATTTTGCGCCAAAATGACGTAATCTGCATCATCTGTATACGTTGTGTATACGTTGCCCAATCACATCGCCGATCATGCACACATGGTACACTACCGGCCAATCACAGCGCATCTTGAAGTGGGGTCGCCATATTTGTAGTCGCCCGTGTGTCTCTTTACTCAAAAGGTAATCTCGCCTACCAGGCAGGGTGAAGTAGTCCGTTTCTCCGGAATGCCTGAACGCACAGGAACCAGGGACCCCTCTAAAGATAGCTCTCGGCGTTGTGGAGGCAGACGCGGGGGTGTGAAGGTACGAAAAACGGGCGAAAGACGCGAACGCGACCGCGGTTTGCTATAGGGCTACTGACCACTAGTTGAGCATTTTACACAGTATAGCTTTAACAGACATTGTTACATGTTTTCACCACAAGGTGGCAGCAAAGCCCACGTTCTGCTGCTCATTGTTGCTCTCGTGGTGAAAACAGACTCGTTGAGTTTAAATGATGTTCTGCTCCATAAAAATGATTTATTATAATAGTTATATACAATGTAGCGTTGAGTTTAAATGTTATTCTGTTCTATAATAATGATGTTTAGGAGCATAAAGCCATTAACATTTATAATAGTTATATACAATGTAGTGTTGAGTTTAAATGATGTTCTGTTCCATAATAATAGATAGATATATAGATAGATAGATAGATAGATAGATAGATACCTTTATTATCCCAAGGGGGAAATTCAGTTGTCCAGTTGTAGCACAGCAGTATACAGTTATTTACAAAGTTACAGAGAAGTAAGAAAAATATAGATAAGAGGGGGGAAAAAAAGAGCAGTACAGTACCAATAAAGAGAAGGTGCATCAATATAGGGGGCGAATAATATATAAGTATATATATACAAAGTGTCTTGCAAAAGAGACCATAGCAGTCAATGCTAGTTAGTGCAACAAGTATCTCACTGTCATTGTTAAACAAAGCAAATACTCAGAAACTACCAACACAACCTAATAGTGCAATGTCAAAAATCAGTGCGGAAAAAGAACAAAACAAAACAAAAACAAAAGAAGAAACTAGGAAGCGTGTCACCGCAAAACGCACATGATAATATAATTATAAGGGTAATAATAATAATAATAATAATAATAATAATAATAAATACTGTCTTCAATCAATCAATTAAACACACACAGCTAGTTAGCATCATGCTAACGCAGCCTCACAGCGTCATAAGGTTACAACCATCACATATTAATAATAATAACAGTGATAATAGAATCATTCTCACCATGTTAACAGCCGAGGAGCCTTTAAGGAACAGTAAGAACAGTAATAATATGAATAATAAGGACAGTAATAATGAAGGAAAGGACAGTAAAAGTTGTTGTTTTTCTGCTCGTCTCTTTTCTGTCAAACTGACGTGGAACTTCCTGGGACCACAGGGCGCATGCGCAGACACGGAGGGAGCCTCGCTGGAAGGCGTGATATTGAAACGTAACGGCATTGCCGCATAGAGCGCTCGTTTTCACAGTTATTGTCCACGACACTGCAAGCGGCGCGAAGGCCAGCGGACCTTGGTCCGCGAAGAGCTACGAAGCCGTGGTGAATGCAATCGTTCTATTTATACGGCCTGGGCAAGCGCACGATAAACGCAATGATAATTGGGGTTTGGTGCACCTCGCGCGGTCCAAGAGACCACAACGGAGCGCTCCCTACGTCCCGTTCAGCCAATCACAAGCTTCAAAAATGAGTCCGGGGCGTGGCTTGCGGCAATGCCGTTACGTTTCAATATCACGCCGCTGGAAGTGATGACGTAGCACAGAGGTTAGCTCAGGACAGTGCGCGTGCGTGTGTGTGTGTGTGTGCGTGCGTGCGTGCGTGCGTGCGTGTGTTAGTGGTGGAAAAAAGTACTCACATTTTATTAATGTAAAAAATGTATCAATACTGCAACAGGCCTACGGAAAATTAGAAAAGTCCGGAATTCAAAATGTACTTAGTAAAAGTACAAAATGTTTGAAAATAGTGATTTATGTATTGAAGAATTTATTAGAAGTTTGCAATTGAAAAAGTACAGTTTCATGACAGTACAAAATCACTGGTCTGCAAATCGTGACTATAAACAAATGTTTTCAAATACATGTGATGTAGTAAAAGTACAATATTTGGGAGATGTAGTGGAGTAGAAATAAAAGTACAGGAAATAACTATTATAAATGCTAATGACTTTATTATGCTCCTAACAATAGTTAAGCCGTACACGATAGGGAGTTCCAATAGAAAAATATAAGCCTCGTGTACAATATAGGCTCGAAGTACACGCGAGCGTACACGCCCCCATAGTTATAATGGGGCGTGTACGCTTGCAACAGGGTGTCGTGTACGGCACCTGTGCCGACTACAATTTCCCAATGTAGGGCAGCAGAGAGCCATATGGTCCGTGGTGGTTCTCAAAGTGAGGTCGGGGGACCCTCAGAGGGACACTGTGGGCTTATCAAGTGGTCCGTGGTGGTTCTCAAAGTGAGGTCGGGGGACCCTCAGAGGGACACTGTGGGCTTATCAAGTGGTCCATGGTCGGTTCTCAAAGTGAGGTCGGGGGACCCTCAGAGGGACACTGTGGGCTTATCAAGTGGTCCATGGTCGGTTCTCAAAGTGAGGTCGGGGGACCCTCAGAGGGACACTGTGGGCTTATCAAGTGGTTCTCAAAGTGAGGTCGAGGGACCCTCAGAGGGACACTGTGGGTTTATCAAGTGGTCCATGGTCGGTTCTCAAAGTGAGGTTGGGGGACCCTCAAAGGGACACTGTGGGCTTATCAAGTGGTCCGTGGTGGTTCTCAAAGTGAGGTCGAGGGACCCTCAGAGGGACACTGTGGGTTTATCAAGTGGTCCATGGTCGGTTCTCAAAGTGAGGTCGGGGGACCCTCAGAGGGACACTGTGGGCTTATCAAAGTGTCCCTCTGAGGGTCCCCGACCTCACTTTGAGAACCGACCATGGACCACTTGATAAGCCCACAGTGTCCCTCTGAGGGTTCCCCGACCTCACTTTGAGAACCGACCATGGACCACTTGATAAGCCCACAGTGTCCCTCTGAGGGTTCCCCGACCTCACTTTGAGAACCGACCATGGACCACTTGATAAGCCCACAGTGTCCCTCTGAGGGTTCATGTAAAACTACTGACTTTGTACACGCCTGTGTACATTTCCCATAGATTCTATGGGACTTGAACACTTGCTCCTGCCCTTCGTGTACACGGTCTGTGCCGTGTCCCCTCAGAGGGACACTGTGGGCCCCCTGACCTCACTTTGAGAACCGGCCATGGACCACTTGATAAGCCCACAGTGTCCCTCTGAGGGTTCATGTAAAACGTAAAACTATTGCCCGTGTACACAGTGGTTAATCGCATGTGCAAGGATCTACAGAGCTGGCTGGAGCATGGAGCAGCCTGGTGGAGTCTGGTGCAGTCTACCCTGGTCTGGCCTATTCAAGCCAGATCTGGACAGTAATGGCCTGGTGGAGTCATCTAACTACCCCCTTTCCCCGGTCTATACTCCTACTCGGCAGGACTGGGCTGGACTTAGGTTTGCTGGACTCTATTGGGCTCTGGGGGGCTGTATTAGGCTCTGGTGGGCTGTGCTGTTCTGTGCTGGGCTCTGTTGGGCTATACGAGGCAGTACAATACTAAAGCCTAGACATGTTCATGTAAAACTATTGGCCGTGTACACAAAGTCATGTGGCTTTTTCCTTGACCTTGCGAGTTAGGAGTGTCGTAGAGACACGGGTTTGTTGGATTCAGCGTCAAAAAGTAAGTCAGAATATGTGTCTTTTATCCGAAAGAATGTGTAATCGTGTTGGTGGCGTGCAAATTTCGTGTCTTTTTCGCAATCATAAAGGGTTAAAATTGTCGGAGAGACACGAAACCCATTCCATCGGATCAGGCATCCTTCAAATATGAAAAGTGTTTCCTACGTAAAACAAACGGATTTCTTTAGATTTTTTATTGATTTTAAGGACAAAAATCCGGGTTTCGGTGTCTTTTTCGCAATCGTAAAGGGTTCAAAGTGTCGGAGAGACACGAAACCCATTCCATCGGATCAGGCATGCTTCAAATATGAAAAGTGTGTCCGGCCTAAAACAAAACATATTTTTTAGATTTTTTTATTCATTTTAAGGACAAAGGGCCCGTTTTGACGCCTAAAACGACCCTTTCCCTTGACCGTTCGAGTTAGGAGTGCCGTGTACACAGGATCTACAGAGCTGGCTGGAGTATGGAGCAGCCTGGTGGAGTCTGGTGCAGTCCTGTGCACCCTGGTCTGGCCTATTCAAGCCGGATCCAGCCTACTGTAGGCTAGTGAAGCCATCCAACCTCTCCACTTCCCTAATCTATTCTCCCACTGTGCTGGACTTGGATGTGCTGGGCTGTGCTGGACTGGACTCTATCAGGCTCTGGTGGGCTGTTTTGGGCTCTGGTGGGCTGTTTTGGGCTCTGGTGGGCTGGGCTGGGCTCTGGTAGGCTATACAGGGCAGTACTGTAGTATAGCCTAGGCATGTTCATGTAAAACTATTGGCCGTGTACATGAAGGCAGGCCTTCTATGTAAACCATACTATATGGACAGTTTTTTTCTGCATGTCACTATGATGGAAAGCATCTTCAGCCTCACAATAACCATATTGAGTTACCACATGATTTTGTGTGCACGCCACAGCCAATAGTTTTACATGAATATTTCTAAGCTATAGTACAGTACTGCCCCATACAGCCTAACAGAGCCCAACAAAGCACAGCACAGCCCACCAGAGCCCAATACAGCCCACAGGAGCCCAATAGAGCTCCAGCACACCTAAGTCCAGCCCAGTCCTGCCAAGTAGGAGTATAGACCAGGGAAGGGGGGTAGTTAGATGTCTCCACCAGGCCATTACAGGCTGGACCTGGCTTGAATAGGCCAGACCAGGGTGCACAGCACTAGACCAGACACATCACTGTGACATCACAGGTGATATCATAGGTGACATCACCTATTTAAAAGTCCATATATGGGTATTCCCAGAATCCCTTTTATACCCATGTATGAAGATCCCTGATGTCATTGATATATACTATATCACTGGCCAGATGGCCAAGACATGGCCCATATCTGTGTGGCTGGTTCAGACAGGGATCTCCATGTATGGGCATAAAAGGGATGTACTATATACAGTACATGGATCTCCATATATGGGTAACTGGTCCGATATACATCACTGGCCAAATGGCGCGACCTTGGCAAGGTTGCATGTCGCCCTGAGGCGTCTTACTAGTAATAAACATTATTTGTAGAGCACCTTTCATGACATGAAATGCTTAACAAGGCTGTACTTGGTCTCCACTTATGTTTTACTTCTACATCAAACCTCTTTGCCTAAAATAGCCGGACTGCAAGCTCAAGCTTGTAGATCTGCTATTTCCCTCAGAATAGGGGTGTAATGTACACCGTTCCCGTCACACAAAGATTCTGTTACAACAGAACTAAAGACGTTCCTATCACACATTCTGTTACAACAGGGCCCCCTGCAGTAGCTCTGAGGACCCCCTAGGGGTGCCGGACCCCCTATTGAAGACCCCTGACCTATCCCATAAATGGTAAATGGTGCATTTATATAGCACTTTTATCCAAGGCACTTTACATAGATTGTGCACTACATTCACCCATTCACACACACATTCATTACATTCACCCATTCACACACACACATTCATACAGCGATGGCAGAGGAAACCATGCTTGGCACCAACCTGCTCATCAGGAGCAGTTAGGGGTTCAGAGTCTTGCTCAAGGACTCTTCGACATTAACACGTTGCAAGCCGCGGCAGAACCCTCTGAACAGAGGTAGCGCCGAAGAAATAAGCCATTTATTTACAAACATGTTTTAAAAAAACAAAGCCCACATGATAACAACACGTACTGGAGTGCTCGACACAGCGTACATATTCATCCTGCAGAGGTCGGCGATCTTACTTTGGCGAGGCGGAGGGGAGATCAATTCCATTCGTTTACGTGCGGCGAAGCAGGGAAAGGAGCGATAGAGAAGCGGCGCCCGAACGTGATTGAAACCGCGATCCACGAACAGAGACAAAGACCAGCCATCTTGTTTGAGCTTCTTGCTGAGTTTCAACACTGGGGAGAGGATGAGGCTCCTCCTGGCCAGCCATCCATCCAGAATGTGAGTCAACGGCGTGGCCTGCTGGATATTAGGAGTATCACACCCAGCACCAGAAAATGACTGTCAGAGCATATTAACCCTTTCAGATCGCTCCAAAAAGACACAGAGAAGAATTTCCGATGTTTTTTTTTTTTTTATTATAATTTATATCAAAAGTCCGGGAATAGACGGCGTGGCTGATGGGACCCAGTAGGAAGTCCGAGGGAGTACGGCCAGGCTTAGAAGGTGTTAACTCAGGGGGAGCCCGGGATCGAACTGGGAACCCTTCGTGTTCTAAAGACGGACCAACATACTATTATGAGTGTGGGCAGATGTAAACAGGCATACAAGACAACACTATGTGGTGTTTCTAGTTCATGGCAGGGCCGCTCCATTTGGTTCCATTAGTATACTCTGAGTTACATATACCCATATTAGGGTCCATTTGGTTCCATTAGTACACTCTGAGTTACATATACCCATATTAGGGTCCATTTGGTTCCATTAGTAGGGTCCATTTGGTTCCATTAGTACACTCTGAGTTACTTATACCCATATTAGTGTCCATCTACACCAGAACATGCCTAGGCTATACTACAGTACTGCCCTGTATAGCCTACCAGAGCCCAGCCCAGCCCACCAGAGCCAAAAACAGCCCACCAGAGCCTGATAGAGTCCAGCACAGCCCAGCACATCCAAGTCCAGCACAGTGGGAGAATAGATTAGGGAAGTGGAGAGTTTAGATGGCTTCACTAGCCTACAGTAGGCTGGATCCGGAGCAATAGCTTGTAGATCGGCTAATTGAGTATTTTCCATATTTCTTTTCCCGGTGGCGCTGGGGTCCCTGGGGGTCCCTGGAGCTCCAGGGGTCCCTCGGGGCCCAGGCGGTGGCCCTGCCGCCGGGGACCCCCTGGGTGCCGTCCCCGTCTCTCCCGGTCGCTCCGGGGCCGAGTTAAAGCCTTTTTAGCAGACTGCAGTTGCATGGGTCTGCCACTAGGTGAGTGGCAGACCCATGCAGACCCACGGCCGTCTCCGGGCCGCCGAGGCGGACGCGTGGGTACCGGCCCCAGCTCTCCCGGTCGTTCCTAGATCGAGTTACAGCATTTTATTTGCGCTGCAGTGGCGGGGGGTCCTCCACTAGGGGCGCGACCTGGTGCGTCGTTCCGGAGCACCAGGAGTCGTGGTCCCCGGGAATTCCCTGTGAGCAGCCCCTTTGGGGGGATCATTTGGTCATTTTTTAGCTTTTTGGCGGTGGTCCCCGGGGGTCCCCGGAACTCCAGGGGGTCCCTGGCTACTCTGCAGTCCCAGGCCGAGGCCCCAAAGTCGGACAGGAGCGGAGGTGGTCCCTGATCGGTAGTCCCCGGACTCTGCAGTCCGAGGCCAAGGCCCCAGAAACCCCTCAGGGACCCAGAGAGGTCCCCGAACCACACTTTGGGAACCAGCCAAGGACCCCTTTGAAACCCTGTAAGGCCCCCCAGAGGTCCCCGAACCACACTTTGGGAACCAGCCATGAATGTACTAGGCTGTTGTGAACCAGCCATGGAAACCCTGGGGGTCCCCAAACCACACTTTGGGAACCAGCCAGGGACCCCCTGGAAACCCGGGGTCCCCACCAGGCTGCTCAAGGCTCCCGCCAGTCCTGTAGCTCCTCGTTGATGGGATTATCCACTGTGTACCCTACAATAGTTTTACATGAACATGCCTAGGCTATACTACAGTACTGCCCTGTAAGTTAGGCGATGTGCATATGCTATTCCTTTGGTCTTGGTTGCAAACACACCAACAAAACACAGTAAGTCCAAATGGAAAACAAACACACTTTGCTCTGAGCTCAAACATGCTTCTCTCCTAGTGAACTCCAAAGAAAGACTGAGGCCACTTGGCAGGAGGCACTGATCAAAAGACAGGCACTAATTGACCACACCTGGCTTGGTGACCTGATTGGTAGGCAGGTGATGGTTGGTGTAGTAGTGTGTTGACAGCAAGGCTTATACAGGCCAACCAAACTGTGTCCCTGGCAGGTGCTTGTAGATCTGCGAGGTGCTTGTAGATCTGCTGTATTGGGTTGAGCCCCCCTCACCCAAAAAATATTTATGGAATACATACATTAAATATATATGAATACGTGAAGGACAACTGCCTACATGCGGCTTACTTTGAATATGGATGGACAGAAGTTTTAGATTTTTACAATATGTTTGGAGCGATTTATTACAGATTTTATGCCCCTCACAAGTTTGGATCATGCACTGTACACGGGCAATAGATTGTGATTCTGTCTGTACACGGTGGGCTGTTCCAATAGCTTTGAAAATAGCCTGCCACACTGTGGAAATGTGCTTGAACTGCAAGATTCCTAGCAGTTATAATAAGGAACACATAAAAAGGAATAAAAGATCATCCAGAGAGCTGATGGGCGATCAAGTGGCGTCCATACGTAGATGGGGTCCCAGAGAACATGCAAAGCCCACCCCCTTATTTTTCACGCCCACAGGATCCATATGGTGGGCCATGGAAATTTGGTGCCGTACACCAGCAATAGCACTGGTTGTCGTGTACGCTAATATCGAAAGGGGTAAACATCATTATTATTATTATTTATTGTATTGTACAGTTTCAGTGGTACAAGGTCAACTAAAAGGAGATCCTAGTAAGCTGTATGGCTTATGACGGATAGAACACAGCACTGTGCAGGGAATGGACAGTAATAATGCATGTGTTATGATAGCATAGCATCAATAACAACAAAATAATAATAATAGGAGATATTTAGGTAGCACTTTATAATAACTATACACTATAAAGCATTAGTTAAGCATTAGTAACTAATGAATTCATCATGAATTCATCATGAGTTCATAGTTTATTAATCATGAATTCATCATTAGTAAGGCATTATTTATACATTAACTGAACATTAGTAAACACAGTAGTTAAGCATTAGTAACTACTGAATTCATCATGAGTTCATACTTTATTAATCATGAATTTGTCATTAGTAAGGCATTATTTATACATTTACTGTACATTATATAACCCAGGTTCCAAATAAGGGTCAATTATATGGTGATAAAAAGTCAAATAAATGACTACCTGGTTATGCATACTGGTTTAAATAATGGTTAATTCATTGTATCATATGATTTTGCTTAAAAACAACAATAAATAGTTGGTTCATCTACAGTAATAAATATGCTTAAAAAGGTTGAAAACTCATGCTGTATTGTGTAAAATGTGCCAAAAACATTTTATATGTGAGGTTAAAAAATCGGGCTTTGAACAAATCCCTTTAAGTGCACTCCACTATAAATGGAGCACTGCCCCTTTAAGAGTCTCTTCCTGATACAGACAGAGTGTATGATCAACAGAACAGTGAGTGAACAGAGAGAAAAAACGTCAGACAAAAGACAGTTTTGAGCATTTATTTTCGAGAGTTTAAGTGTTATTTTTGTACAATATGAGTGTTTAAAGGCCTAGCCAAGTTAGCAGGAGTTTGAGCCAACAGAATCCAGTGCTTCAGTCAGCAAAAACGAACTTTGTGGCTAACAGCTAAGCTAACTGGCTGCTGCTCATCAACAAGCCTGACCAGCAGCTGAAGAAAGACAGGAGAGATAGTTTTGAACTGAGTGGGTTCCTCTCCATGTGAGGCAACACACAGACATCGGATGGCAAGCTATTGGAGACCCAGGAACTGAATCTACAGAAAACATCTATTGGACCAACTGCATGGTTTGACCAAGTGACTTGAACAGAGCTCTGACTGACTATTTTTTGGAACTGAGATTTGACTTTGAACAGAACTCTGACTAACTAATATTTTTGAACTGAGACTTTGGACCGAGCAACTGAACTGTTTTGATCATCCACTGAGTTAACTGAACACAGATCTAAGGAAGAGGAAAAGACAGTGACATTTCATTTGGAAGTTAGATATTGACAATATTGCACTGTTTTGTTACTAAAATTGATATTGCACTATTTTTGATAATTGATTGTTTTTGATATTTTATTTTATTATTTTCTGTAAAGGTTGAACTTAAAGGTCATATTAAGGTTAGAGGGGAGTTTAAAGGTACTTGCCTGCACTTTTTATTTTGAAAGCATACTTAACCTGCTGAAAATAGCTCAAATAAATAGGTCTTACCTGTTTAAATAGGCTGAAAATATAATAAAGATTGACCGGTCCTAAATAGAAAACTATCTTTAGTTTGAATTAACTGGATTAAATATTTAGTTGGTAAACTAAATAGAAAAACTGACCTAAGAACCTGCTCTAAAAAAGAAAGGTGTTGAATGGTTTTTGAGAATTTTGTCTACCTACCTCCATCATTGTAAATAGTTTATTGTATGCATACTATTTTTGCTTCATTATTTCATTCAGTAAACTTGACGTCTTTATTATTCACATTTAAGCTCTTGTCTCTGGTCTATTCTTTTAGTCACCTCACGAACCTAGAAATACGGTCATTTTCTACATCACTGCTTCTATCTCATTTATAAATGCTTTATAAGGCATGAATAGTCCTCACTTTAAATGGGCTCACGGAACATACTTAACTAACAAGTAGTAACTACCTTAATAAATCATTAATTGATGATGAATTCATGATTAATAAAGTATGAACTCATGATGAATTCAGCAGTTACTAATGCTTATTAATCATGAATGTTTTGTTTTATTATTACTATGTTGTTTCAGGTGTCCGCTTTTCTAATAAATACGGTCATTTTCTACATCACTGCTTCTATCTCATTTATAAATTCTTTATAAGGCATGAATAGTCCTCACTTTAGATGGGCTCACGGAACATACTTAACTAACGAGTAGTAACTACCTTAATACATCATTAATTGATGATGAATTCATGATTAATAAAGTATGAACTCATGATGAATTCAGCAGTTACTAATGCTTAACTACTGTGTTTACTACTGTGTTTACTAATGTACAGTAAATGTATAAATAATGCCTTACTAATGATGAATTCATGATTAATAAACTATGAACTCATGATGA
>NW_027664842.1:0-1000 GCF_963921795.1 Nannobrachium achirus
TCTCACGTCTCTCTCACGTCTCTCTCTCTCTCTCTCTCTCACGTCTCTCTCTCTCTCTCTCTCTCTCACGTCTCTCTCTCTCTCTCTCACGTCTCTCTCTCTCTCTCTCTCTCTCTCTCTCTCTCTCACGTCTCTCTCTCTCACGTCTCTCTCTCTCTCTCTCTCTCTCTCTCTCACGTCTCTCTCTCACGTCTCTGTGTATCGTCCCATCCGTACTTTTGAGACGATGAGAACCATGTAGAGCCATTTTAGCACCACTTTACCTCATGGTTCCACCTCATATATATGGTCTCAATAGAATCCACCCAATCCGTGTTTTTTGCGACAGTCAGGTCACAGTTACTATCAAAACCTCCACCGGCTGTCAGTCACGTCACGTCACACTTTTGCCCTACTCATATCTCCACCACCGTTGCCCCTATCCATGCCACACTTTGCACACACACTCCTTGCCTGCCAATCCACAACCTCCACCCCTCCAGGGACCCCCGGAGCTCCAGGGACCCCCAGGGAACCCCTCGCGTCGCTGCCAAGAAGTGCAAAAATGACCGAATGACCACTGATGTACAGGTACATAAGAGTAAAACCTATTTTGGTTTGGCTTCCTTCAAACAATGCAACAGCACCAGATTTGAACCAGCTTTCACACAGGGTCTCATTGCAGAAGACCCCCTCAAATCCTGACCTAGAGTTTCATTTGCTTTTTAAGATCGAAGGGGTCAAATCAAGATTTCGGGGTCTAAAAAAAGCCCCTATTTCAACTGCGTAAGCTGAATTAAACATTTTTCCAGATAAAAGACACTTATTCTGACTCGCCTTTTGACGCTAAATCCAACGAACCCGGTCTCGTGTCTCTACGACACTCCTAACTCGAAAGGTCAAGGAAAGGTCAATCTAGGCTTCAAACGGGCCTTCTGTCCTTAAAATCAATAAAAATTCAAAATAAATCCTTCTGTTTCAGGCAGGGCACACTTTTCATATTTGAAGGATGCCCGATCCA
>NW_027664841.1:0-13131 GCF_963921795.1 Nannobrachium achirus
TTATATATGCATGTTTGGAGTCTATTCATTTACAATGAGAGAGCTAACGTGAACACAGAGCAAAATAATAGTTCAGAAGCATAGTCACTGAACTAAATATTGGACCCGATCATCACAATATTAATCTATAAAATAGAAAATAGCAGATTTACAAGCTCACAAGTTGTGAGCTTGTAGATTGGCTATTTTTAATAGCTTAAATATAAAATAGGGCATAGCTGGTTAATGTATGTGAATTATCTCCTTTTCTTTATTATTAATAGTAATATTTATACATCATTTGTATTTGTGTGTAAACCTGGTGTTATGTTGTATCTTGTTCTCTCATCAGATGCGTGTGAACTCACATTGGATCCAAACACAGCATACAATGACCTTGTTCTGTCTGAGAACAACAGGAAGGTGACACATGGGCAGGAGTATCCGAAGTATCCTGTTCACCCAGACAGATTTACAGAAAAGTTTCAGGTCATGTGCAGCGAGAGTCTGGTTGGACGATGTTACTGGGAGGTAGAGTGCAGTTGTAAGTGGGTTAAAGTAGCAGTGACATACCGAGGAATCAAAAGACAGGGTAATGATGGCACTCTCTTTGGAAATAATGACATGTCATGGTGTCTGAGTCAACATAGTGAGGGTGACAGTTACAGTGCATGTCACAATAACAAGTCCATTGACCTCGGTGTCCGTCCCTCTGGCTCCAACAGAGTAGGAGTGTATTTGGACTGTCCTGCCAGCACTCTGTCCTTCTACAGAGTGTCCTCTGGCACACTGACTCACCTGTACACCTTCCAGACCAAATTCACTGAACCCCTCTATGCTGGGTTCTGGGTGGGTGCTGGATCCTCAGTGCGTTTGTGTCAGAGAGAGGAGGAGGAGGAGGAGGGTTAGGTTAGGTTAGGTTAGTTACTATGACGATGGTGGCGGCGACGTGGTGTTTAGGTGTTAGGGTTACAAATGGATTAGGATCAATTTGGTTTCATTTGTACTCTCTGATAGTTACAAATAGGTTAGGATCAATTCGGTTTAATTTGTACCCTCTGACAGTTACAAATGGTTTAGGATCAATTTAATTTAATTTGTACCGGCTCTATAACTACAAATGGGTTAGGATCATTTTGGTCTAATTTGCACCCTCTGACAGTTACTTAGGATACATTTAGTTTAATTTGTAGCCTCTGACTCTCTTTTCTTCCCTTTTTTAACTTGAGTAAAAGTATCAATACGACAATGTAGAAACACTTGCAAGTAAAATGTCTGTGTTCAAATACTTGAGTAAAAGTACTTTCCACCACTCTCCATGTGCACACTCAGTTACAAATATCAACATAATATACTGTAGTATACACACATACACAGTGATAAGAGTGATGTACAAGTACATAATATTAGTGTATGTGGACAGAGCTTGTAAATATGGTTGATATGTTGTTCAGAGCCACAACTACATGATGTCTGCTGTTTGTTTCACATGTTCACTTAAGGATCAAGAGTGCATAGAGTCAATAAGACATTAATTATTCCATGTTGTTGCTTTTTAAACTCATATAAACTACATGATGTTTGATATAAAGATGCCAAAACCAAGACTCCGACATGAATGAAGAGAATCACCTCTTCATTCATGTCGGAGTCTTGGTTTTGGACGTCTTTTTCATTGAAGTGTCAAGACCAGTAGAACATGTCACAATTGACTAAATATTGTCTTGCCGTAATCACTCACTATGCAAAGATGAGTTGGACAAGAATGTTATAACTGCTAATGATGTACATTGTTATGAAGTATTATGGCAATACATTTTTAACTTGCTTCATACTTTGTGCTGATTATGTCTGTTGATTTGAAAACTTAAGGCGTTGGTTCTCAAAGTAGGGTTTGTGAACCTCCTGGGGTCCTTTTATATAGTTAATATAGTGTCAGAATCATTCTAACTACTTTAACCATATAGTTTGGTTATTCAAAATAGCAAATATACAACATGCTCATAGTACGTCACTTTGTGCCACGCTATGAGCTTGTAGATCAGCATTGTTTTGCTATTTATGCAAATTCTAGGGGTTTCTGGCCCAAAACATTTTCAGATGAGGGTCCGCGGCCAAATACATATAATTTTGGGGGGTCCTATAGACACAGGGGTGTCGCATCAAATTCTGGGCCCTGGGTAATTTTGGGCCCCCCATGAATGTTCTTCATAGGGGAAACTGGGAACGCATTATGTTGTGCTTTAACTATTGAAAAATAGCAGATCTACAAGCTCACAGCGTGGCACTGAGTGCTGCGCTGCAAGCTTGTAGATCTGCTATTTTTTGAAAAATCTTGAAAAAGTGTCAAAGTCTTGCAATATTTCAAATGTTTCTATGTCAGTGATGCTCAAACTTTTTCATGTGAAAGGACCCCCAAAATGATATATATTTGGCCACGGACCCCCATCTCGAAATATTTGTGTCCCAGCATAGCAGAGGGGCAGTCATTTCGGAAAGCACAGCTTTAGACCAGCCCTGAAATTACTTTTGTTTTCTTTTTCTAAAATGTGATAAAGCCACAAAAGCATTTCATAAATATCAGGCTACATTTCACTTAAACGCCAGAGCTTAACTCTGCATGTAAATAAGACTTTTTTTTAATTAATGTGAAGAGAAACCTCACATTTTGCAGGTTACATTTTATCTAAAAGGCTGAATTTCTCAGATCTAGTATTTCTGCATGGCATAACTCTATAAGCTATATCTACAAAACTGTTGGGTCGATCTTCACAACCAATATATCATTTTGTAGCTATATTCCCAGCTTTCAAATGAAATGAAAAAATGAAAATGAAAAGAATTTCAATGACTAGCCCTCAGCTGTGTTCAGTCACTCAAATGTTGCTTCTGGGGGGTCCCTGGAACTAAATTTTAGTTCCAGGGACCCCCCAGAAGCAACATTTGAGTTACAAATGTTCCCTTAGGAAGAACCAGTGTTTTGGAACCAGTGTTCTACAGTGTGCTTGTAATGACCTAACGTCTCATATTTTAGACATATAGGCTAGTAAAGCTACTGTACTACAAGTCATATTCCGCTGTGTGAGCATCTGTGATCTTGTCATTATTTAGGTCAATAATAAAAAAGTTGTATTCATTTTTAGGGTATGAAGGGGGCAATTTATGAAAACAAGCAACATGGAGAATGTCGCAGTCAATGACAACATTGTTGTTATTTCTTTGGAAACTGAACAGAAACAAATTGCCAAAGTATCCTGAAATGACTTTATTTTCATGACGGGCCTGCAGGTAGGAAGGCTATATAGGCCTACTGTTCTAGTGGCTGCCTGTTCAGGTATCCATCACAACAACAAGACAGGCCAGGTATGTCACCTTTCTGGTCACTCTCTTTAAAAACACCTAGAGGCCTTTAAGCCTTACAGCAGAATGGAACAGGAGACGGGCTGGTGATGATGATGATTTCTTTTTCCCAGGATCCACGTTTTAAAGATTTGTCAAAATGTTTCAGAAATGGCAGATCTACAAGCTCACAACACATACAAAGTGGTGCTTATCTAGTTAATGTATGTTTTTTGTGTTAATCTAAATGCAAATAGAATAGTAACTAAACCTGTGAAATAAAAGTAGTGGAGTAAAAAAAAAAGTACAGTATTTGCCACAGCGATGTATTGGAGTAGAAACATTGAACAGACTTTTTACGCCATGTTGTTGCTTTTTAAACTGCCATATAAACTACATGATGCTGTGATTCTTTTCATTCACGTTGGGAGTCTTGGTTTTGGACATCTTTTTGGACAAGAATGACTGCTAATGATGTACTGCTAATGATGTACATTGTTATGAAGTATTATGGCAATAAACTTCAACTTGGTTCATTCTCCTTGAAAAGCGCATATGTTGTCACAGCTCACAGCTTCACATCGTGACACTCTGTGAGCTTGCAGATATGCTATTTCTTTTTTTAAAACAAAGACAAAAACAAATTATTTTTAACTAAATTCTTTGCTTCTGGGGGCCGGTGGCACAATTTCTTTTAAGACGGGGGTCCACAGCCAAATACATATAATGTTGGGGGTCTTTGACATTAAAGGTTTGAGACCCCGAGGCCTCACAAACATATTTGAAAGTGAAATATCCCTTTAAGTCCCTAGATGAGAACCTAAAAAGCACTAGTGTCGAGCTCGACCACACAGTGTGTTTATCTGGGAGTGACTTTATGACAGCAGCACCTGCTGTCATAACTCCACTCCCCCCTCTATCTAATTATTGGAAAGCATCAAACACTTGGTATTCGTTGTGTTTTCATCTTTAAAGCCCTTAGTCCTGTATCTGGCCTGTAGACCCGTTCGCAATTTGGTGTGAGGGGAGTTTCTCACCTGAACTGAGTCAGTGGGTCCCTAGACATGAAAAATCACAGAGGTGCTCGTCCGCCATAGTGGCACGAATGGCACAATGGCTGCATCAAATATGGCCGCCATTGGCTATGATGAAAATCCAACTTTTCTGTTTCTGGGTGTAAATGCACAAGTAATACCTCCATTTGGACTAATTTGGGTATGGGGAATTCATTTCTGATATTGTTTTGACCATTTTGGGTGATTTGGACCTTGAAAGGTCATGGTCAAGGTCATTTTGCTATTCCGAAGACCATGGCCATAACTTGGCCATTGTTAGGAGTAAAAACAGGTGCAATAGGTCTAAATCAACTAATTCTGACATGTATAATTCATTTCTGATATTGTTTTGACCATTAAGGATCATCTTGTCTTTGAAATATCAATTTCAATGCCATTTTTCAAAAACGATTTTGTTCATTACTTGCACTTTGATAGTATTTGTTCATAATAGTTTGTTTTGTTCTTAACAAAATACATACTAGTGATAAATACAAGTAAACATCCCCATTTAACTTTATAGGGGGATTTTAAATGAGCAAATAAGACTATTTAAGAATAAAGGTGAAACATAAAATCACACAATCACACACAAAATGAACTAACCATTGCCCTCAAAGTGCACCATATTGTGATTGTGGGCATGCTAGTTAGTGTGATGTGTTTTTACAGGATGGATTTGCCATTGTTCCATCACAAAATATGATGCACAGAACTCCACCAGCAAGGCAGCCATGTCATTGAGGGTCACGTTTCAGACATGGCAGGAGTATACTAAAGTCGAAGTGTTCCTTCCATCCATCAGGGCTTGACATTGACTTTTTGAGGCAATTGTCCTTAGCAAATTAACCAAGATCCACTTGTCCAAGTACATTTTTAATGAACTTGTCCTGCACAACAGGACAAGCCTTAAAGGACAACTTTGTTTTTTTAAAACAAGGGTTCATATTTTAAATTGTAATTAGAGAAAAGAAAAAGTGAGTGTTAAAATGTTTTAATTTGCTTCGTTCTATTGTTTTATCGCGTTTACAGTGCTAAAATGTGGGGCATGCATACGCATGGGGGCATGCGTACAAGTGGCTAAATATGTATTTTTAGACACAATAAGCCAGCAGTTTCTTTATTGCTATTTACAGTAACACTTCTAGCCCCTATAAGTCACATCCAACCATGAAAGGTTGCGTTGTATCTTTGGCATGGGCTTATTCTGTGTAAAATGACATATTTAGCCACTGTACACATGCCCCCAACCACTGTAATAAGAATCTCTAAAACAATAGAAAGAAGTAAATTAAATGATTTTAACACATCTTTTATATTCTTTAATTACAACCTAAAATATGAACTCTTGTTGTAAAAAACTAAAGTTGTCCTTTAATGTCATGCCCTGATCCATGTTCCATTGGTTCTAGTCTTTCCTCAGGTTCCTTGGCTGTTGCAAGCAGGTGGCAAGAAATGCACTAGAAAGGTGCCTTGTGGTCTCAGCTGTTGTACTTCTCTGCTACCAATGCTGAGTCTTGTTCTGTCAAATGTGTTAGATATTGTACTCGTCAGAAAGCCATAACTGCATGTTTAATCCTCACCTGGCCCATGCAGTCATCTTCAGTCTCCAAGGCATATGTGCCTTGATCACTGTCTTAGCTAATGGTGTTCCAAGATGAGAGACTGCTTGATGAAGTGGAAGCATGTGCCGATTCTCACCAGTGCCATACTGCTGCCAGATCTCCTTCATCCCCAGTGCTTGTAAATGTGGGGTGTAGTATAGCAGTTATGCGAAGGAGACAACTCCTCTCTGGGGACAGGGTCCGCTCATAATTCCGACATCCCACTATTCCAACCATTAGGTTAGGGTTAGAGGTAGGCTTAGTTATAATGGAGTCAGTACATTCACCATGTGTCAGCCTCCTCAATCCTATTCAAATGTCTGGGATCTCTACTCCACCAGCCGCCTATGTCATCATCAGAGACAACAGAGATGACAATGCGCTTTTCTCCAAAGCGCTTTACCATGTATTTCACATTCACCCATTAACATACATCTTCACATATACATTCACACACCATGCAAGGTTCCTACAGTACCTGCTCATCGGGAGCAGTTAGGGAGTCAGTGTCTTGCTCAAGGACACTTTGACACATACGGTAACAAGGAAGAGCCGGGAATCGACCCTGGAACCTTCCGATTCCAAGGCAGCCGTTCTACCTACTGAGCCACTGTTGCCCGACAAAGGCTTGATTGGACACCATAATCCAAACACACAGCTGGAGAGCTGTTTGTTCTCTTCAGACACCCAGAATTTGTAAAGTTGCTGAAGGATGGGTGTGTCTGTCAGCTCTGTTGTCTCTGATGATGAGGAGCTCCCTGCAAAAGGGGCTGGTGGTGAAGAGATCCCAGACCTCTTGAACTAGATTGAGAAGGCTGACACCAAGCTGACACCAAGGCTGACACCAAGCTGTTGGTACATGTGGAGTCAACTGGCCCCATTATAACTAAACCTATCCATAACCCTAACCTAATGGACGGAATAATGGGACGACAGGATTATGAGAGGACCCCAGAGAGTTGTCGTAGTCTCTACACCCTAAACTTTCAAGCAATGGGGATGAAGGGGATCTGGCTGCATTATGGCACTAGGGGTGCACTATGGCACCTGTTTACATCAAGCAGTTT
Source organism: Nannobrachium achirus (assembly GCF_963921795.1). NCBI lineage: Eukaryota > Metazoa > Chordata > Actinopteri > Myctophiformes > Myctophidae > Nannobrachium > Nannobrachium achirus. The sequence continues at coordinate 7,045 of NW_027664841.1, forward strand.
CTCATATTAGAGCACCATTAAGACAGTATCAAGGCACATTATGCCTTGGAGCCTGGAGCTGACTGCATGCGAGTACAATATCTAACAAACCTTGGAGCGGCAAAGACCTTGACAGAACAAGACAGCATTGGTAGAAGAGAAGTACAATACAACTGCTTAGACCAACAAGGCACCTTCCTAGTGTATTTCTTGCCACAGCCAAGGAACCAGAGGAAAGACTAGAACCAATGGAACATAGATGGATGGAAGGAACACACAACTTTAGTACACTTCTGCCATGTCTGAAGCGTGACACTCGATGACATGGCTGCCATGCTGGTGGAGTTCTGTGCATCATATTTTGCCATGGAACAATGGCAAATCCATCCTGTAAAAAACATCATACTAACTTGCATCACAATACACAATTGCAATATGGTGCAATATGGTGGAAATTGTTATTTGTTGCACTAACTAGCATTGACCGCTATATATATATATATATATATATATATATATATATATATATATATATATAATGTGTTCCCTCTCTTGATGTACCTTGCTCTTTACTCTGTTCTTGTTTTCTCTTTTATCTTTTTCCTACTTCTCTGTAACTTTATAAATAACCTTATAATGCTGTGCTGCCTCTGGGCAACTGATTTTCCCCCTTGGGATAATAAAGGTATCTATCTATCTATCTATCTATCTATCTATCTATCTATCTATCTTATTTTTGTGTGTGATTTTTGTTGTGTGATTTTATTTGTCACTTTTATTTGTAAACCGTCTCATTTGCTCATTTAAACACCTATTTAAAATCCCCCTATAAAGTTAAATGGGGATGTTTACTTGTATTTCTCATTGTTTCTCTTGTTATGAACAAAACAAACTATTATGAACAAATACTATCAAAGTGCAAGTAATGAACAAAATCGTTTTTGAAAAATGGCATTGACATTGATATTTCAAAGACAAGATGATCCTTAATGGTCAAAACAATATCAGAAATGAATTATACATGTCAGAATTAGTTGATTTAGACCTATTGCACCTGTTTTTACTCCTAACAATGGCCAAGTTATGGCCATGGTCTTCGGGATAGCAAAATGACCTTGACCATGACCTTTCAAGGTCCAAATCACCCAAAATGGTCAAAACAATATCAGAAATGAATTCCCCATACCCAAATTAGTCCAAACTAGCCCTTACCCGTTCAAAGATATGAGCTCCCCCCCCCCCCAGCCCGCCCGCCCACCCGCCTGCACACACACCCGCCTGCCTGCCTGCACACACACACACACACACACACACACACACACACACACACACACACACACACACACACACACACACACACACAGAGCTGGTTAAACATTTTGCCTCAAGCTAGATGCAGAATAGATGTGCCTCGTGCTAGATGCAGAATAGATAGTAGATACACCATAAAAATGCTAATATACAGCATACGATTTGTGAAAGTGACAAACGGGCTTCACAGTTATGTCAGGTGTGTTCATATGCTTATGGTGATGCGATTTCAGATCAATTGCTCCGGCCACCGAGGAGAAACGCTGTGACAGACAGACAGACACTCACTCACTCACTCAGACATTCGCAAAATTATAGTATAGATGGAGGTATTACTTGTGCATTTACACCCAGAAACAGAAAAGTTGGATTTTCATCATAGCCAATGGCGGCCATATTTGATGCAGCCATTGTGCCATTCGTGCCACTATGGCGGACGAGCACCTCTGTGATTTTTCATGTCTAGGGACCCACTGACTCAGTTCAGGTGAGAAACTCCCCTCACACCAAATTGCGAACGGGTCTACAGGCCAGATACAGGACTACCTCTTTCAGTATATAATCTGTCTGTGGTACAAAGCTGGACTGTGTTGGCCTTGTGTGAAATGCTGCCCTCTAAAGGACTTTTCAGTACCATGCACGTTACAGTAAGGTAGGTAGCCTAAACAGGTTTAATACAACATGATGACTACCAACAGCCACAACACACACAAGACATTCAACACACAAGATTCACTTCCACCCTGAATCCCATAAAATAGAGACAATGTCACCCAGACTAGATGAAGTAAATGAGTATCCTCACAGACAATGACAGACAGCAGCAGAAAGAGAACAGTGTTCCTACCTTTAACCGTCTTCTCCTTGACTTATGTGTAGAAAAGTATTTGATCCAGTCAGTGAAATAAATCCATGTTCCATGATAGGGAGTGGAGTAAAGTAACTAGTACTGTACGTAAGTAATATTTTGAGATATTTGTGCTTTACTTGAGTAATTCCAACTTCCAATATACTTACTACTTCTTACTTCTATTCCACTACATCTCGGATCCAAATATTGTACTTTTACTCCACTACATTTATTTGAATTTATATGAATTTATATCCTCGTTACTTTGCAGATGGGTCAGTGACGTGACGCCCCCAAAAATGTGTTTTTAAAAAAACTTTAAATAGCAGGCATAAAAATTATTTACTTTTGTTCTACTCACTCTCAACTTTATGGAAACACATTTTGATTTTAGATATTTTATTGGAATCAGACTTTATTCAGCAGTTTGTTGTACTTGTGCCTAAAATCGTCATATGGTGTGACATGACAATAATTGTTCATAAAATGAAAATGGAGTACACCTTTCTTAAGTTACTCACTTTATCAAAGTCCTTTATCATAACTAACCTGTGATCCACTATAGTTTTGTGAAAATTAATTAAATCTGTATTTCTTTTTCATAATCAACACTCTGTGTGAGGCCCATGTTGTCGATCTTTCAACATATTTTAAATTTATTCTGACAAAACTTTCTCTAAAATTACACAAATATTTGTGACTCTTCCTGATACTATTTTCTATGTAATCCATAAAATCTTTTTTGGTTTCATCATTAATAAAGGTATGATTTTTCACTATTTGGAATGTCACACCAAATGATTTAGTGTCACACCGTATGATTATATCTTCATGTGTCAAAGCAAATTGTGTTTTAACCTACCTATTAGTGAGTACTGAACTTTACTGATTGATTAAACAATTACCCAGGAAAAACAGCAACAGTAAAATTGCTTTAACATTAAATAACATGGCCTTAATATTTCGGAACAGGGTATTATTGTAGGGCTTTAACATGGGATAACAAAGAATTGTAGTAGAGGGATGATGAGGATGTGCACAGGAATGCTACGCACACCTAAGTCTTCTGCCGGCCCACGGCAGAAGGATCTTAAAGAGACAATAAGGTGCATAGCCACACTGGGAGCCAAGGCAACATTTTATTAACACCAATTAGTGGAAACAGAACTCAGCATTCAGGTGAATTGTTTTTTTCCGAAGTCTCCTGAACTTGAACACAGCATTTTGTATTGAAAAAATGTATTTAGGAATCATGACATTACACCACATCTCCACTAGCTAAAGAGTGCTGGGTTGCGCAACTCCGAAAATAGCTGATCTACAAGCTCTCGCAGCACGACACGTTGAGAGCTTGTAGATCAGCTATTTTCGCTATTTTTGTCTCAGGTCCTACCTTAACACTGTCCAGTCCAGTGAGTGAAAGTACAAAAGCATTAGATTAGATTAGATTAGACAAGACAAGACAAGACAAGACAAGACAAGACAAGACAAGACAAGACATTTAGAGTAGACTGTATTGTACATCAGCCAGTCATATTTGGTGAGGGTAGCAAACCGGCTGCCTTGTTGCGGTTCTGCTATGCCACAGACAACTTCCTGCTCTTCGTAGAAAATGCAGTCTCGCCCCTTTGGCCAGACAAAACCATTTTACATTTTTCCAATTTGATTCATGCAGTTTATCTCTAGCCCCTCCTTATTAATGGTAACAATCTGCCCCACACATGGCTTTCCCTCATATTTGATTATGACCAACTGTCCTTGTGTGTATTCATCTGAAGAGGTGTCTGAATCCTCAGCTTGGGCCTCTCCAATAGATGCACTTGTGTCCAGCACCTGAGTAGAAGACCTTCAGGAGGAGACATTTAAATGTCATTTATTTGTCAGGTAGATTGTTCTTAGCAGTAAAATGTAATTACTAGCAGGTGCTCAAGTTTGCCAAGCATATACTCACTGAGCTCCGGAAGCTGTTTTGGGCCAGCAGCTGAGCTGGAAAGGGGGCAATTCCGCAGATGGGCCACCGCTTAGTTAAGGAAGAAAAGGAATGAATCGATGACAATGGAATGAAAAATGAATCGATGACAATGGAATGTATAGTTTAAGACGAAGAGAAAATATTGTTTAGATTGAAACAATATGTTAAGGTTTCTGTGAAGGGGTTTCTGCTCTGTCTGATGAATTTGAAGTATCACTGAATGAATCTAAATTACATTTTATGTAAAAATGTTTAAAACAAATGTTTAAATGGACAAAAGAAACATGGGACTTTGTTATTTATTGTTATATCTGTAGGAAAAGACAGTATATATCATATGGTGTGACAATCAAGTCATATGGCGTGACAAGCAGACATGTCACACCATTATGATGAAGTGTCACACCATATTACGTTTTCTGCATTTAGGTTTACCTTGAGGCTACTAGGTACACATTAGCATGCTAACAGCATGCTAGCTATAACAAAGCAACCTAGATCTACATGGAAATATGACCAAAACTTCAAATAACTTAAGCTTTTTTTAATGAAAAGGTGTCACACCAACAGACATCCAGAAGTGGTGCACTTGTCAAAGTTTCAACAAGATGGCATTTCATGAAAATGTTAAAATCATAACTCACCTCAGACACCTGTCTTGCAGTTGTGCTGGGAGTGCTGAATAGCCTTACAGAAGAAGGACCTCTCTAGCCAATAGGTGTCCAAATAATTGCCTGTTTAATTTTTCCAAACTAGTGTCACACCAAATGATTTTGGTTTGGGGGACAAGATGTTTTTGATCAGAAATGACTGAAAACATCATGCTTTGACTTTGAAAAGATATAGGCTCACAAATAGACATTTTTTTTAGCCTAAATTAATTTTCAAATGATTTTTAGCAATTCTTTTTCTTAGTTTTATTCAAGTTCCCACTTTGAGAAAAAAGGTCAGGACAGTCACACCATATGAGTTTTGCCATGTTTGGTTGAACATTCTGAAGAAATGAGGAATGAAATGTTTTAATCTTGAGTAAGTTCACATAAAGCTTAATGTCCTGCACAATATTCAGAAGGTTTTTGACAAATATATTTTTCATTTATACATGTTTGACACCGAGGACAGCGAAAACGTTACGTCACGTCACCCACCCAGATATAGCCTTGGCTGTTTGAAAAGAGCCGATCTACACAATGTACACAACGTAGCCGGTATACGTAAGCTTGTAGATCTGCTATTTTTATGTAATATTTTGTACTTTTATTAAGTACATTTTGATGCCAACACTGTCATACTTTTACAGGACATGCGATTACTTTTTCCACCACTTCTTAAAATGTCTCTTTCTGGTCAGTGGTCACAGACCGTCACAGACTTTTAAAACAGACAAATGTAACAGGAGATGGGCTGTGTGCAGGGGAGGGGAGCTATGATGATGGTGTGCCTGTTTGTTTGTTTGTTTTCAGGATACACACAGCCTCCAAGGGGATGCCTAAAGACCATAGCTAAAGCCCAGCATTACAGCCAAATGACTTATAGAATATTGCATCTGCAGCGTGTTCACTGTCTGTGGAAAATACATATTTATGAATATTAAATGAACAAATATAATGAGATGGCCATATAATTCATCTGCACAGGTACTGTTTCATCTTTCTCCTTTTATGACTTTACCTAATCGTGTTAGTTCAGGAGGTGCGGAGGCCTCAGAGCACAGAAAAAGAAAAAAAAAGAAGAAACTGCCAAATGATAGTGTCACAGTTGTCCTGACACCTTTAAGCCTCTATCTGCAAAATGAGACTGCAACCACAAACAACCAACCAAACGCCCTCCCTCCACGCACGCGCGCAAACACACACGCACGCACGCACGCACACACACGCACACATACATCTCCGCCCGCCGCCCAGGCCGAGGAGGAGAAGCTGCGGAGGAAGCTGAGCGAGCTGGCGGGACACCTCAGCGACAAGGGCCAAAA